>NW_027464718.1:367500-534096 GCF_043290135.1 Rhipicephalus microplus
GCGGTGAATGGTATACTAGTGATGCAGCAGTGCAATATCTTATGATCAACGCCGCTGTAACGCAGGCACAAGGAACTCCTCTACATGATTTTTCTAACAAGCTACAGCTGCCTGTACCTTCTGGCTCGCATGGCAGGTACTGATGACAAGTAAGTACACATTTGCTGTTTGAAAGCGATAACGTTTCATGGCTAGTTTTGCAGAAAGTTTGGTGTCGGAGTCGTCGGTTCTGAGGAAAAAATTTGCCAGCGTTGCCCAAGAGCGAAAATTTGCAATAGGTGCAGAAAAATAACAAATATGCTCCGTTCGAGTGGGAGTAGAGTCTAAAACTTCTCCGCGGCAAGCAGGCATTGTACTGCAAGTCCATGTCAGCGCTCGAAACTTCACTAAAAAAATTGGCAGATCCCACGTACAATGGGAAACCTTGATATGCGAAGCGCGAATGAGGAACAATGATATTTCACTTTTAAAATCAGCACAATGTTACAAGCTGAACGTAAAATTTGCCGTACATGAATTACATATCATATTTATAACGTTTGCACCTATAGAATTTGAGGTCGTCGTCTATTCACGTCACATAATACCAAATTTACCATACGTGAAGGTAGCGAAACGGCCACGAGCACGCTATGAGCGTAGTCACGTTTCACATGACATGCATGTCATGAATATATTATTCGGGCGTGTCATTTGGCTTCGTCGTCTATTGACGTCACGTGATACCAAATTCGGTATATGTGGAACAAGCGAAGCGCCGCGAGTACGCTGTAAGCGTAGCAGGTCATGTTTTACATTAAACGCATGTCTTGATTATTATGTTTGGACGCGTCATTTTGCTTCGTCGTCTATTCACGTCACATGATACCAAACTTGGTATATGTGGAGCTAGCGAAACGGTCACAAGCACTTTATGCGCGTAGCATGTAGTCAAGTATTACATGACGCGCATTTCGTGATTATTATGTTTCGACGTGATATTTACCTCCGTCGTTCATTCACGCCCCGTAATACCAAATTTATTATGTGTGAAGCTAGCGAGATGGCCGCGAGTGCACCTTAGCACGGCGGATAGTCATGACTTACATGCCATGCATGTCATGATTTCCACGTTAGGGTCTGTTACTTATGTTCGTCATGCAGTCATGTCACACCATATCACTTTTGCAACATATCATGTGAACAAAACCACCGCAAGAGCAACGATGCTTTCGTTCACATGAAATTTAAATAATAATATTCATGACGTAAATATAACTGACACAAATAGGACATGTACTAATAATATTCATGACATAAATATAACACTTTTGAACTAGTATCTTATGATCGTCGTACCCTCATGTTATGCTGTAGTATCGTAAGGGCGAAGAATAAGACGATGCATGGCCAGAACAAGAAGGAACAATGTTTATTCACGAGGCTGCTGTCTTGGTTTTAATACCCTGGCCCGAGGCCGGAGCATGCGCCGTGGCGAGGGGTGGAGGCACGTGTTATCGGTATGTTCTTCGGCGCGTGCACCTGATAATCTACGATATATCACTTCCTCCCCTCTGAGCTAGAACCTATCCGGCGGCTTGCGGGCACGGGTGGAGCGTCGGAGTGGGAGTGGTTCTGCCGTGGACCTTGGACTTGCTGGCTCGATGCCACCGCCAGACGCTTCCTCACCAGGCTCGGACAGACCGGCCTGAAGGGCTTCGCTGCTAGTTGACTGGATGCCGCTGGATGAGAGTGGCAATTGCTCCATGGCCATTGGCGTTTCGCACGGTTCTTTCTTAACCGGTGTCGACGAGTCGCGTGGTCGTACTTGATCGACGTGTCTACGTTGCACCCCCCTTGGCGTGTTAACGGTTAACAATCGCTTGCCTTCGACTGTTGTCACGGTTCCGGGTAGCCACCTTTGACCTAGCTGACTGTACTGTCGACTCCACACCTCCCTTCCTGGTGCAAACTCTTTCTTTCCAGAGTTCGGAACTCCGTTGACGGTAGCCTCCCTCTTCGCCCCGTCTTCCTCTGCCAGGTAGGTGCTCAGGCGGGTCCGTGGTTGGAATCCAAAAAGCCTTTCCGCGTGCGACTGCTCCTCTCGGGTCGGTGTTGTCCTGTAACGCAACAAAAATTTGGCAAGCCGACTTTGCAGCGTTCCCACCCGATTTTTCTTCAGGCCCTCCTTGATGGTGCGTACTGCCCGTTCCGCCAAACCGTTGGATTGCGGGTAGTATGGGGCCGTCGTTACGTGGCGCACCCCATTTTCCCGGAAGAACCGCGCTGTCTCTGCACTGGTGAATTGCGGACCATTATCCAACACGACAGTCCGTGGTATGCCAAATCGCGCGAAAATGCACCTAAGTGTGTCTACCGTAGTTGCTGCTGTCGCCGTCTTCAAGGGCACTGCTTCGATCCACTTAGTCTCGGCGTCGACGAGGGCGAAGATCATATGCCCTTCCACGGGACCAGCAAAATCCACGTGTAGGCGGTACCACCGTCTGTTGTTCTTTGGCCAGTTTGCCGGGACCTGCGCTGGGGGCATAGGCAAACACTGCACGCATTGGGGACACCGTTTTGCAAGCATTTCAATTTCACCGTCTAGCCCTGGGTACCAGAAAATTGAGCGCGCGAGGTTCTTCATTGCCGTCATGCCTGGGTGCGTATCGTGCAACTCTTTCAAAACAAATTGCCGGGCAGCTTTAGGCAGAACCACACGGTGGCCCCAGTAGAGTATCCCGTTACTCACGGCCAATTCATGCCTCCGTGCAAAATACGGTTGGTACTGCTGTTCCTCTGAACCGAGACGCCTTGGCCAGCCTTGCAAGATCCAAGTCTTCACTTGCTGAAGTACGTCATCTTTGCTGGTGTGGTCTGAAATACTCTGCGCAGACAAAACAAAATCATCCATAGCCTGCGCATGCAGGACATATTCGGCTAGTTCATTTTCCCAGCCATTATCGCGAACCGGTAATGGCAACCGGCTTAGAGCGTCGGCATTTGCATTTAGCTCTCCTTTTCTGTATTCCAAGTCGTATTGATAAGCTGCTAAGAGCAGCGCCCAACGTTGAATGCGGGCCGCTGCCATTTGCGGAATGGGTTTATCTGGACCTAGCAAACCAGTCAGAGGCTTGTGATCGGTCAACAGAGTGAACTTGTTGCCAAACAAATAATCTCGAAATTTTACAACGCCGAAGACCAGCGCTAGTGCCTCCTTTTCCAATTGTGAATAATTACGTTCCGCCGACGTTAGAGTTCTCGAGCGGAACGCTATGGAATGATCCACTCCATACTAATTTTGGTATAGATACCATTATCGAAACAGCGAGGAGTGCTGAAAGTCGTAGTCGGCTAGATAGATAGATACGCTGAAAGTGGTTGAAGTTCTCTAAGAAATGCTTCGCGTTTAAAATAGAAAAAGACTACACGAATGTCATCTAGTGCGATGACTATTTAACAGGGCGGGAAATCGTGTGGCCGAAGCGTAGAAAAGCACCAAGCATCAAAAGATGTGACCTGCGTAGCGAGTGGCCGGTTGAAAGGCACACCAATCACGAAGCGCGTTGGATTACTATAATCATAATCGGCAACAGCATCTGCCCTGTGTGCTGCTGTGCGAACATCGAGACATTCTTTAGCGTCCGTTCAGCAACACATGCAGAAGCTCGTGTCGTATAACGGAAGCTTAACATGTACTTCGGTAGCTCACGAAAAACATTACAGCTTATACACAGAGTCAACAATGATGAGTGGGGCGAAGCGTCCATGCGTTTGTCTGTCTGTCCATCCATCCATCCGTCCATCCGTAGATCGTCCATCTAGTCAAGACTCGTAGTACCGCAATCTCGGATCTTTTTATCATAGACTCATTATATACAACTACCGCCATCCAGCGGACATTCAAGAACTAAACGAGAGGTGGCTACTACGACTACGACAAGGGACGTACGACCTACGGCGTGAGAAGCTCTTTAGAAAAATTTGTCACAGATGTCAATAAGATTTCAATCTAACATTTTTTTCTGAGACATGCAATAGCGATGACGAAAAAACAGACTTCATTTACATGAAAATAGATATGAGATGGCGTGTGTCTTCAGAAAAAGTGTTTAGCGATTTGTAGTACATGGTACTCTACTATGGGAGAGCATAAAGCCCTCCCGACACGTACTTACCTACTACCAGTGAAAGGATAGCCCCGCAAGGCTAGGTTACGACATCACCCATGAAAGAATCTATCATGGTTACGGGCCCCTCGCAACTGTACACTCATTCTAGAAAAGTTTGAAACAGCCAATGCTATGAAGGCATTGCGAGCGATGCCTAATTGCTCACTCAAGATCCTCTCGTACAGGCAAATGTCCTTCAAGTTTTTAATTCCAGGGTGTAATTAGAAGCATTTTTATTCAACATCAACCAGTTTCGATGTATCATCTGAAGAATAAGCACCTTAAAGTGCGATAACGAAGACTGAAGACTTTTTGTTTTTGCAATTTTACCGTGTAATACAACAAAGAGACACCCTTCACCTTTTCAGTCGTTTTAAACATGGCACGTTTTGCTTCTCAAGAAACTTCTGGTTACTTTAATTGTCACTCTTCACTGAAACATAAAACAATATTTTTTTTATTTGTGCAAGAGCAAGGAAAAACTTTTTTCCACGTTCTGCTAAAAAGAAGGCACACAAAGTTCATTACTATTTCCCGTAATGTTGTGCGTAGTTTAGAAGAAAATGTATATGAATTATTCGGCCAGACAAATGGAAGAAAAAGTGTTCAAAATGAGTGGGCTACTCAGTAAAGCATTCGATCTCCGCCAATGCTCCTAGGCAGGCTATGCTAGTGCACAAAACCAGAAGCCGTCCAGCACCTGTATTTGTAAACAGCAAAAAGATCTATAGACCAAAAGGACGCTGTTAAATCCGAAGCATTTCTTAGCAAACTTTGGCGACATTTAGCGTATCTATCTATCTATCTATCTATCTATCTATCTATCTATCTATCTATCTATCTATCTATCTATCTATCTATCTATCTATCTATCTATCTATCTATCTATCTATCTATCTATCTATCTATTCATCTATCTATCTATCTATCTATCTATCTATTCATCTATCTATCTATCTATCTATCTATCCGCCTAAGCTCTCTTGGCCGCTTCGATAATGGTATCGATACCAAACTTTGTATGGCATAACATGACTGAATGAAGAACATATCTGACTAGTCATAACATGACAGTCACGATATGCATGTCATAAATGTCATGATTTACATATCATGGTCCTGCGCTCTTGCGGTGGTTTCGTTCATATGGCATATTGCAAAACTGGTATGGTATGACATGATTGCATGGCAAACACAAGCGACAGACCCTAACATGAAAATGATGACATGCATGTCATGTGAAAACATGACTGCATGCCACGCTCATGATGCGCTCGCGGCCGTATCGCTATCGTTATATATACCAAATTTGGTATTACGGTACGTGAATGGATGACAGAGGTATGCGACTGGTGCAAGCATAATGATCATGACATGCGTGTCATGTGAAAACATAATATACATGTCATGCTCATGATGCGCTCGCGGCCGTTTCGCTAGCTTCACCTATACCAAATTTGGTACTACGGGAGGTGAATGTATGACGAAGGTATGACACTGGTGCAAACATGATAAGCATGAGATGCGTATCATGTAACAACATGACTGCATGCTACGGTCATGATGCGTTCGTGGCCGTTTCGCTAGCTTCACATATGCCAAATTTGGTGTTACGTGACGCCAATGGATGACGAAGGTATGTGACTGGTGCAAACATAATAATAATGAGATGCACGCCATGTGCGAGCATGACTACACGCCACACTAAAGGCGCCCTTACAGTTCGACGTGACGCTGTGGGCATGCTCGACGTCGTTGCCACGCCAGGCGCAGGTGTTGCCATATACTGGCACAAGCCGGGCTGGGTTGTTTTGACGCATGCGCGTTTCAGCACGTCCGGCGTCCCTCCGCCACGAAAATATAAGTGTTTTTGAAAGGGCAAAAGTAAGAAATAAGCACAGTTCTGTTACGGCCTCCCTATCAATGGAGGGTACCTCCACAGTTCTGCGCAGGGGATGCGGTGCGCATGCTCACCGGCGTTCATTTGGTCACGTCCCAGCGACGTTGTCATGCCAAGCGGCGGTCCTGCCATATACTCGCAGGCGCGCCACGCTGCGTCGCTTTGACGCATGCGCGTTTCAGCGCGTCCAGCGTCCCTCCGTCACGAAAAGAGGGATACGCAGTGTTGTCTGGGTAACGCATCGGCGTAGAGTAATGTTACTCTATGGCATCGGCGCGAAATGCAGCATGTCGCATTTGATGCTGGTTGCCGTCGGGCAACGCCGATGGACGCTAGTCGCGCCTGCTGTCAGACTATAGAGTGCTCGCGTTTTGCTAACGTAGCGTCACTGCGCCCAGCGCGCGCGCGCGTTACGCTAAATTGGAGTATATTGGGTCCTTCAGGAAGTGTTCATGGTTGTTTTGCTAGCTCCACATGTACCAAGTTTGATGTTAAGTGACGTCAATAGATGACAAAGTATATGACAGGTGCAAACATGATAATCCTGACACGCGTGTCATGTGAGAACGTGACAACATACCGCGCTCATATCGTGCTCATGGCCGTTTTGCTAGCTCAAAATATACTAAATTTGGTATTACGTGACGTGAATAGATGACGAAGGTAAACGACACATTCAAACATGATAAGCATGACACAGAAGTCATGTACAGCATCATTTACCTCCACCTCGTAACGTTGTGCTGATTTTAAAGTGACATATCAACATTTCTAATTCATGCTTCGCATATCACCGATTCCCACTGTATGTGGGATGTGCCATTTTTTTTTCGTACATAGCTAACGCTAGTACAATTTCAAAGATCTTTTTTGACACAAGAAAATGCTCGGTAAACTTGAAGGCTTTTATCATGAAAGCACTGGAGACAACGTCACCTTGGGTTTATACAACCAGCACGCCGTGACGTGATATGCAGCCATAACCTCCGCTAGGCCCTGCGTAATTATTTATTCGTGGTTATCAAGATGAATTGTAGGGACTATTGCGGTAAGGGCTGAGAAGAGCAGCTGATAGTCTTAAAAACTTAGCTCGGTTGCGACGCCATGAACGAAGTAACGAATGGTGCCAGTTTGACGAAATGTATAATCTGCAGAAATAGTGGAGCTGCGGTTACCTTTTGGTTCTGTTGTGATTGCCGCTTCATTCGCGACAAAGACGTCATCAATAGGTGTAACTGGGAACCATTCACTGCGGTAAGACATTAAGCACACTTCAAGTTCGAGCCTTGTTTTTCGTTTGTGGTGCTACAGCTTCGTTCCCGACTGAGGCAAATAAACGCCGTGGGAAGTTATATTTGGTAACCGGAGCCTGGCACGTGACGTGGAAACTCAATTGTCGTGGGGCCCAGCCGTAGAAAAGCTCTGCTGCTTAAACGGAGATCATTAGTAAGACAAGTCGTCCGGCTGCTAGTTCCAAAAGACGTGTTGCTGACTTGTGATACAGCTGAAGATGCCAACTGTATCGTACCGCAAAAAATTAATTAGTTCATGAAACTCATGTCGACCCTAGCACTCTCTTTGTAAAACACTTCTTTGTACATTATTAGCGCTCTTTGTTAAACGAGAAAACTCAAGATTAAATTCCACCTCATGTAAAAAAAGAAGAATGTCTATTCCACCGCTAATTTCACCGACTGTCTGGGAAGGGACGCGCAGCTGTGCGTGCTGTGCAGCATGGTGATCGTGACGTCAGCTGTGACGTTCGAGCAGCACCAGGCGGAAAATGAAAGAGATGCCACCGACTGCTGGAGCCGATTTCCATGGCACGTGGTTCTGGTGCTCGGAGCCGTGCAGGTCTTGAGCAAAATCATTGAGGTAAGTATCGATATCTTATTTAATCACAAAAGCCAAAGCGCCTAGAAAGCCATTGCAGATATGGATGTAATAATCAAACGTAACTCCTTGAAGCTATTATTCAGGCGATAGCCTGAGGTGTTTAAGTTGAAGCCCCCTTCGAAGAGCAGTGTACGCACTAACGTCAAAGTGCCGCGACGAGATAGCCATGAGTGAAAAAAAAAGCTTTCACATGGAATAGAGCCCTAGTGTTCTGCGTGGCAGGTAAGTATTCTACGCCTGAGCCACAACAGTGCTTGATACTGCTTTGAAAAAAGAACCCATACACTCATGACGTTGGCCAAGGGGTCGCATTAACAGTTTTAATATGGCGGGGCAGAACCGTAAAATACTCAAAGGCGAGTTCAAAGTCTGAGAAGCAGATACTGCGAAAAAAATTATCAGCACACCTTCGAACAATACCTGAAAGACGAAAGCCTCCTAGAAAGACGTATACGTCGGCTCATTTCGCAATAAAAAATGCATTTTGATGACGAGACTTGCAAGTGGAATCCTCCGGAAGCAAAGCCCCATGCTTTAACCCAAAATACACAGGACAACGACGTTTCATTAACTCTACGCATAGAAATGCGGCTGGTTAAGTGAACCACCAACATGCGATGTTCATGTTATATGACAGCTGCTTCAACGGGCCCTGAAGCACCCTTTTATTTATTGGTATAATTGACAACCACCTGTTAGTACCACGAAGCCACAAGGAAGTTAAAGAGAAATTCATCCTGGTTCGAGGATCTAACGAGGCTCCGAAAATTTCCGGGGATGGTCGCTTACCAATTAAGCAAACCAGATTTATACGGTTAATAACAGCGCAGAGGCAAATCAGTCATCACCTGAAAGCGTATGGACGCAGAATTTTGCAAGTAATCTCCAAAGGCTTATTGATGGGCACATGCATATGAATGCACTAGCAATTCTGATGTTCCATGTGTCCTAGAACACAGCCACAAAGCCCGATGAACATAACTATAAACACAGCACATCCAGATGCTTGAAGCCAGGCAGGACTTATTTCTTTTCTACTGCTCCACAGAACTCTTGTGCATTCTAAACTGAGCATTCATCCTCAAGACGCACAATGAGTTGCCAAATGTGATGTAGTACCTGTTCTCTTTCATTTTGAACAACGCGTCCTTCTAAATGAACGTTCCTGCATTATAGGTTCTCAACTAGTTATCATATATTATTCTCATCTGCATGATCGTGCTTGAAGCGGCAGAGAGGACGATGATCGAACGGATGTGCCGTCCAAAATATACGTCAGCGCCCGGCTTAGCCTTGAACTCTTCCTCCAAATTATTTGTATGCCCTCACCAGTAAATCTGATTCAGATAATTGCGGAGCGTACACGCTCCGATATCCCGCAGCGGTTCTGGTAACTATAAATGTAACGTAGCCGCGAACTCCCAAACATCTGTTGGAACTCCGTCGTACCCCATTCGTTATCATGTAATCGGCTAACACACCTTGGGCCTGCAGGTTACGTGGATTGGCCTGCTACCTGCGCACTTTTCGGGGACAATTCAAATAGAGAAGAAATGGAAAGAAAACACGCTTCCGCGGAATGTGCCTGGTGGCTACTTTTCGTCAAATAAGAGGGGTCCGTGGCGACCACAAATGAGTGGTGCGCATGGCAAGCTTTGGCGGTTGCCGGCTCAAGTGTCGATTGAGTTGGGCATTTTATACTCTCCTTTTTCCCAACGAATGAGGGAGCGATTTTTTCCTAGTTTTAGACTCACCGGTCGAAGACGCATTTTGCGCGTAGTTCATTACGTCGGTTTTCTCAATTCATCTAGATCCCAGAGTCTCGTCTTCTCTGTTTTGTCTGGTGGGACAATCAGTTTCAGTTTAACCGTGATTCGTAGTATTGTGCAACATGCAAGTGGGACTTTCTCAGAAGTTGCTAGCGGTTTAAAGATAGGCAATGTCTTTAGATGTTCTACCTCGGCTATTAGCTTGTGCACCACTCCACTTTTTAGTTGTTTCTCAAGCTGTCTGTGCCAACGTGATGCAGGCCAACAACACGCTGACGAAGACCTTGCGCCCGTCTTCCTGGATGCAGCAATCTCCGCTCACGGTGCAAATCGTTCTCGCCGTGGTGGCTGCGCTGCTCTCGGAGGCCATGAACAACGAATCACTCAGTCGCATGCTGCTACCACTCACCATTCATGCGGTACACCATCTAGCTTAAAGCAGATATATTTCAAGCAGTCTTGAAGAGGATGTCTTTTCGGTGTTCTTGCGGTAACTCTCTCTATTGGGATGGCATGTCAACGGTGACATCTCACTCAGTTTAATTTTGTTATCAAGTTAGAAACCCTCGTTTGCTACAGTATTTGCTCGATTACAGGAATAACGTGTCAAATCTCAGTAGAATTCTTGAATAATGCTGGGTAATTGCAGAATAATGCCGGCTAGTAGTAGCGAGTGTTGGCTACTCTCAAGTTAACATGACTAAGAATATAGTTACTACAGACCAAATTATAAGGAAATGCCTGTTTTGTTTCCTGCGTTATTATCATGCCACCATGATGCACGAGCATAATTGAGAGGTTAATAAGAGTATTTATAGTGTTTCAAAGCCTATAACTGCCTATTTTTGAAGTTTGTGCCACAATTTCAACATCAATGGACATTTTCATAATCAATGAACATTTTCATAATGGGTACCTATGTGAACGTTTCTTAGCCTCAAATATCGCTTTCAAGTACAGTTGAAGACCGCTATTCAGGTCACCGGGCAAAATTTAGCTTTCGGAACTCTATGGGGTGCAACCAATACTCCACCTCATAAGTTTATTTCAGTGCTGGCAAGGCCACAAGTCATCTTAGCCAATGGCCAGCCCGATTAGCCTCTACACATGTATTCATCCGTGCCGCGTCGTCTGCTCAGCATCTCCCCGGCATCTTCTGGCATGCGTAGGGAACAGGAGGTGCTTCTGTGCAGCCACATGACAATGAATAACTAATGCGAAATCGTGGTGAGTCGTCAGGGTAACGTAGCGTTTAAATTAGGAAAAAAAATCCACGTGTTTTTTGTTTGTCATTTGTTTCTTGAATGGGTTTTACCAGGTCACATGAGAAATTTTTGTTAGACACTGTACATTGTGGCGAGCCACCACTTTGTAGCCGAAGAATTTTTCTATTTGGTGTGGTACGAGCCGCAAAGGCATGATGCGAGGAGGTCAGCTTGAAGCATTTGCCACTCGCTCGGTGTTGCTTCCTGCTCTCTCGTGGTGTAGCTTCCTATTCGTATACAAATGATATTGCTTACTCTCTTTTACAGTTATATATAGAGGAAATCTTTATTAATTGCGTTGTACTATACGACTTATTACATATAAAAAAAGGGGCACGTTAGAACATGCGATGTATATAGAATTCACTCCACTGATGATTCATGAAATATACTCGGGAAAGGAGACTGCAACCCCCCCCCCCCCACTGCGGCAATTATAATGACACTAAATCATGCGGGTATTGTTGTTTTTGCATCATCACCATTTGTAACACTTATTGCTTTTTTGCTTGCTAAGAACAATATTATCATTAACTCAGTTAAAAATACAGCTTGACGTAATTGACAAACGGTTCATAACCGACAGTCAACAAGTACCTTGACTTTTTCCTTATGCTGCTGCTTCACACGAAAAAAAAGGAACATTTTTTGGAGTAGTATGGTGTGGTCGACATCCATAACAGTTGGATGACGGTAAATAATAGGTAAAGGTACACTGAGCAGAAAAATCTTGTTTTGCGCGTTGTTAGTAAAGTACAATTTCGCAATCCCGAAAACACTACACTCAACGCGACACGAAACTTGGTAAGCAAGAAAACGCGCGAAAAGAAAATGCGGGTGGCGACATCACCTTGAGATTCCCGTACCAAACACCGAGAAAATCTAAATATTTCCCTCATTTCCTCAAAACATTGATCCCATACATGACGCAGAGAAGAGGAGGAAGGGGAGCACAAACTCTAATCAGACGCCTTGGGTCAAGTTGGATGCGGCAAGTGGCCAAAAGGGCGCGGCAGTCGCCTTGGTAGTCGACGGCCAAGGTGCCACCGTATAAGCCGCTACCATTATAGAAGACGCAATACGATAACGGCTGAAGAACTTGCGATAGCGCTCGCTAGCATTGGAACAGGAGCTCATATTACAATCATCGATACCAAAACGGCCATCTGAAATTTCGGTAAATATTGGATCTCGCCCGAAGCGGCAAGGGTTTCGTTTGGTATAGACAGCTAAACAGAAACATTAGCCTAATGTCGACTCCAGCACACACGTGCGCGCCTGGCAAAGAGGTGACCCCCGAGTTAGCCCGAGCCCTCTACTTTCGGGTCACTGTGGAGTCACCCGACTGCCACAACATGCACGAGAGCCTACAAAGTTAGAATGAAATCTTTGAACATTATCGGCTACTTCAGAGAGCGAAGCTGGTACAAGATAAAAACCTGAACAGTAGAGAGGCTGATCGCATGGCGGCGCCTGCAAGATGGCAATTACGTAAACCCGGTCTGGGCATATCCTGATTAGAAGGACGATGGGCAAAACGATATAGATGAAAGCACTGTGGGGCGAGAGGGACCCTCTACAATATAAATTGTAGAGAAGCCTAGGAAGCCCTGCTGCAGAGCGAGCGCCCTGCTTCACAGCAACAAGCCATCTGCCTGGCAGAAGAAGCAGCGAGGAGTCGGAACCTCATCGTATGCTTGTAATCGCGAAGGTGCCAGCCCCCGTCACCTGTAGGCAAGTGTGCCTACAGGCATGTGTACCTGTAGGCACACATGCCTACAGGCACACATGCACATGTGCGCACACATGCACACATGTACATGCACACGTGTGCATGTGTGCCTGTGTGTAGACATGAAGAGTGTATACGAAGCCGTCTTATCTGGCGGAACAATAAAGTTGTCAACCGTCCATGGTGCACCAAACATCATGACGTAAGAAAGTTTGAAGATGTCTACTGGGTCCTACACAGCTTGAAATCGATAAAAAGAAAAGACGTTTTTCATTCTATATAACTGTAATATCTGGGTGTCATAGAGTGAGCATACTTAGTTTAGAATATTTCGTAGAGCCAATGCCACGAAAATATCGAATATACTTTTTTCAATTCTGACGTCACGCGCGGATATGTTCGGACAAATTTAAAAGATTATTCTTCAACCTTAAACTTCTCCGCTAATAATGAACTTAAGATAGAAAAATATATGACATTAGAATTTTCAGAGTGGAGTCCTAATCTGAACTAAGTGATCGTTCCTCTTTAGTGTCTCTTTAAACTACAAAATCTCACTGTCCCCTTTAGGGACAAAGAGTACTTGACGGATCAAAGCCGATGCGTCTGTGTCGGCGCAGGAGCCGCCACTTATGCATTATACTGTCCCTCAGTCCGGTCAAAGTTAGACATTTGTCGTGTTGTGCTCTTTACTGTGTCTCTTTCCATATATTATGGGCCGAATGTGATATATTCTGCCATAACACTCGCGTCCTTGCTACATTAGTCTCTACACTGTTGATTGCCGTGTTGATTAACCAGCTGACTGAAAAATAGTCGTCCAATGAATTGTTTAGTAACCGCCATTTTTCATGATGCTATTTCGGGCGCTTTCTTGAACTGTGCTTGTTTTGTGACATCAAAATGTTTCAGAGCGAAATAAAGTAGAAGTGAAGTGTTTCACTTCGTAGTCTATACTATATAAGGTTAATCCGTGATATGGGACACGTACTGACCAGAACACAAAGCTGAGTCTGCACTAGACCTTCGACAACACTTGTACAGACTCGTCCACTGCTAAACAAAACACTTGCGTACAGAACATGTGCAGAATTCGCTTTCTTGCAAAAGCATAGCGGCCTATATTCGTATAATACTACTGGTGGTTTACAGCCACAACTATTTTAGGCAGGTTAGTGCCATGTGCGAAGTATATTCTTAGTTAACTTGCAGTTAAGCATTCAGCAACATGAAGATTGCTCATTCAAATGTTCCTTTCAACAGTGAACGGTACTGTGCGTACATCTTGTTTAGAATAGGTATATCGGGGTCCGCTACATACGTTGTCATGCGCATAGAACGCGGGGAGGCAAGAGGGGGGTAATTACTCAAGAGGGGGGGTGCAAAGATAGCCCCATACATCGTCATAGTATGGCCGGGGGGAGTCTGCGATGAACCCTCGCCTTCTGAAGGTAAACGCTTCACACGCCTTTGTCTACGGACGTATTTAGTACAGTGTGATCACCAACATCATCAAGCGACTTTCGTGTTATGAAATGACCCTCGTAAAGCATGAAGTGATTCTTTCACTGCGACCACTTCAGAGACGTAGCGATCTTGTCGGCGCAGGCTGTGAGTACGCGCATGCATCCCATCTACTACGCGATACCTGTGGTCGTGGCAGCGTCGTCCAACCTGATCATGCCCATCACGCTTCCCCTGGTGATCCTTCACGAGGTCGCCGAAGTGCCCTTGCGACACCTGGTGGGTATCAACATGATCACTGTGCAGTCAAGGGCATTTGCGAGCCGGACGAATATAATGTGAACAGAACAATGAACGCAGTTACTTCGTGAATGTTAGATTTTTTACCCCTAGGAACTCTGTCAGTAAAGCGGTGACCGAGGCAAATCGGTTCTTATAAAAGCTTAGATTATACGCAGATTGCAAAAATCGCGATGAAGCAGACATTCAGACATTGTTTGGTGAAACAAACAGAGCGCTTTTTGCAATTTCGTTTTGTTAACCTCCGTCTGCCTGAGAAACTTTATTGTAATTTTTTTAATCAGCGCATCACCAATTAGTTTACCTTAGAATGCGTTCACTCAAGATCATTGCCAAAAAAATACAGAAGTGAGACGTGCTCCTCGGTGGCTGAGTGGTTAACGCCTCAGACTAAAAAAAATCAAAACTGAGCACAAATTTTCCAGACAACACGCTTTCTTATGCAAACGTGTGTGGTCTTGTCTTCTGTTTTCATCATTTAAGCGTGTTGCATTCTTCAATACAGAGACGTGTGTCTATACTGCTTCTTATCGTATACTTACAAAAGGCCAGATTTTGACGACGAAAAATCGTGGCGCAGGTGCTAGCTGGCTTGGTCTTGAAGACGGCTCTGCTTTCCACGCTGATCATCTCAATGAACACAACCGCCCAGTACATCTTCTACATATCGCCAGCTGTCAGGGCACTCAACAGCACCAGCCCAGCCTCGCGCAATCAGGCGCCTCATTACTGAACACTGATGAATCGAAGCAAGCCACATAAGTGGCAGGACTTTGTGTTTCGAATTACTTTTCAAAAATCGAATACGTTACACCAAATCGGATTGCATAAAAATATAAGCTTCCGGAAGACAGTAGGAACAATCAAATAATAGAGATGTGACTTCACGTAATATTCATATTTTTATCGCACCACGTGCGACGAACGCTTGGGGTTTCGACGCTATCTTCGGCACAAATATACACAATGCGTACAACCAACTTAGATTGTACAACAAACGCGTTTTCTTCGTGTGGGGCGGGACATGTCACGCTGTTTATGTTTTACATTTGCACTCTACCTTGTCTCACAGAAAATAGCCAGATTTTTATTGCGGCATTAGCGGCATCATGCTTCAGTCATTATCCTCGCTGACATAGCCACGTGCAATAGAAGAAAGGAATTGTATCACTCTCTTGACTAGAACAAGGCGTCTTAAGCCAATGTGACAACGTGTGTGCCTCTCGTCAGAAGCGAAGATTGTCACTGAAAGTGTGACAACATAGGTGTAAGAACAATACCATTCACTCATTTAGGAGAAGTATGCGTTCAGTAAAAAAAAGTAGCTTGTCTCATAAACTGTCGAATGGCCCAGTTCGTGGCTTTCTGGTGGCGTTAATGTTTCTTTACGAATTTTGCGTTAGCAGAGTTTGCATGAATCATATGCGCTACTGCGGAAATCCACTAAAAGCTATGATTAAGTTCTTAAAGTAACTGCAATAAATAATAAATTCTGAAAAGGATTCCATACTTTCTGAGAACAGTTGGAGTGGCTGTTTTAAACAAGCGCGAATGTTTTCTTCAGTCGTACGGGTACATTTCAGCAAGTTCTCTCGTGTACAGTCAGGAGTACTTCGTTATGGCCGCATTAGGCGTGAGGCCCACGGGATGGCTTTCAGCTCTACCTTAGTAGACTATACCGAGTACTCTAAATCGTTAACCACGTATTCTAAACACACGGCTTTCAGCTCTCCAATAGTAGAGCACCAAGTACTCTAAATCGTTAACCAGGTTTTCTCAACACACAGGGGATGGCTACGAGCTAACTTGTACAGCATGTGATCTGAATGCTGTGCTTTGCTTGATAGGGCTCACGCCGCAATTTTAGGGGCGAAGCTCCTTAGGGCGTGGGCTGTGCGTCCCCTGTAGCCTGTATGTAGCCACCTCTAGTTTAGTTCTTGCAGTGTTCACTAGATGGCGGTACCGTCCCCTGTATGTATGGGAAAGGGCTGAAAAAAGGGTTCCTAGTAGTACATCAACAGGCCCAGATGGCATTCCAATTAGGCTGATAAAAAAAATTAGGTCCGAAGTCTAAGCAGGCTTTGAGAGAGGCAGTGAGTACAATAATAATCGATGGTGAAGTTCCCGATGGATGGAAACTTAGCAGGATGAGCATGATCTATAAAGGAAAGGGGGACAAAGCTGACATAAACAACTACCGTCCTATAACAGTGACATCAGTGGTCTACAGGCTGGCGATGCAGATTATAAAGGAAAGACTGCAGGCGTAGATAGAGGATGAGGGGGTGCTGGGGGAACTGCAGAATGGGTTTCGGAAACACAGGAGGTTGGAAGACAATCTGTTCTCACTGACGCAGTGCATCGAAATAGCAGAAAAAGAACACAGGCCCCTGTGGCTAGCATTCTTGGATATCAAGAGAGCGTACGATAGCGTGGTTCAAGAGGAATTGTGGGGAATACTGGACACACTAGGCGTGGAACATGTAGTCACTAATCTTTTAAAGGGTGTCTATAAAGGTAACAAGGTAGTTATAAAGTTGGAAAAACAGGTATCCAAGCCTGCAGAGGTAAAACGGGGGCTTAGGCAGGGGTGCCCCCTGTCACCCTTATTATTCATGATGTACCTACAAGGATTAGAGGCAAAATTAGAGGGAAGTGGACTGGGCTTCAACCTCTCTTTAGTCAAACAAGGAAAACTTATTAATCAGGCACTACCAGCAATAATGTACGCAGATGATATAGTGCTAATGGCCAACAACAAGGAAGATTTGCAGAGATTGATGGACATCTGCGGTAATGAGGGAGATAGGTTAGATTTTAGATTCAGTAGGGAAAAATCAGCACTCATGATTTTCAATGACAAAGAAGGTAGTGAGCTTAGAATACAGGAGGTGACGCTAGAGATAACAGATAAATACAAATATCTGGGCGTATGGATAAGCAATGGGACCGAGTATCTGAGGGAACACGAAATATACGTGATGACTAAAGGTAACAGGAATGCAGCAGTCATGAAAAATAGGGCACTGTGGAATTACAATAGGTATGATGATGTGAGAGGAATATGGAAAGGGGTCATGGTTCCTGGGCTGACGTTCAGCAATGCGGTCTTGTGCATGAGATCAGAAGTTCAAGCAAGATTAGAAATTAAGCAACGTGGAATAGGTAGGCTTGCTTTAGGAGCTCACGGGAATACACCAAATCAGGGAGTACAAGGTGATATGGGATGGACATCATTTGAGGGCAGGGAAGCTAGCAGCAAGATAAAATTTGAGAAGCGATTGAGAGAAATGGGGGAAGAGCCTTGGGCTAGGAAGGTTTTCAGCTACTTGTACATGAAGAATGTCGATACAAAATGGAGGAAGCGAACCAGGAAGTTGACTGGTAAATACTTAGAAAACAGCAGGTGGCCAAACCAAAAAGAACTATCGGTTAAGAAAAAAGTGAAGGAAACGGAGACTGACATGTGGAGAATGGGCATGATTAAGAAGTCCGCACTAGAGATCTATCGAACTTTTAAGCCGGAAATTGCCAAGGAAAGGATCTATGATAATACTCGGGGTAGTTCTCTACTGTTTGAGGCCAGGACGGGAGTACTGCGAACCAAGACATATCGGGCCAAATACGAAGGGGTCGACACAGTATGCAGTGTGTGTGGAGAGGAAGAAGAAACTGCCAAACACTTGATAATGTTCTGTAAAGGGCTTCACCCTATAGTTCAGTATGATGGCGCAGAGTTTTTCAAAGCACTGGGATTTAGGGACAGCGAGGGCAAAATAGACTTTAAGCGGGTAGACTTAACTAGAAGGAGGTTATCTGATTGGTGGCTAAAGTCAAGGCACGAGTGAAAATTAAACCCTTCACTGTGAAGTACGAATCCTCAACTTCATTACTTAAAGGAAAAAAAAGATAAATGTAATGGTTAGTTCACTAAGTATTATGGCTAGGTGGCGTTAGCCGCCGCCCGATCTAAAGGGTACCGCCACATCCATCCATCCATCCATCCATGTAGCCACCTCTAGTTTAGTTCTTGCAGTGTTCACTAGATGGCGGTACCGTCTCCTGTATGTAGCCACCTCTCGTTTAGTTCTTGTAGAGTTTACTAGATGGTGGTACTTGTAGCTGATGATGAAAAGATGCAAGATGTTATAAACTAGAAAGCGGTACTTGTAGTTGATGAAAGACGCGAGATCTTATACAGGAACCGCTCTCTCTTCGTTTCACAGACCATAAAGCCGTCATAATGAAGGGACATCGCAAGCCATCCATCGTCTAAGAACAAATAAAAGTTGATTTGTGTATATACACACACAGCGTTTCTCACGTCTTTACATGATGATCGACTGGGCCAATTACACGGAAGATTCACAGTTTACCGATGAATCCCTCCGGAGCTTCGCCCATTCATCATCATTCACCCCGTGAATATGCCGTAATTTTTTTGTCAACACGGGCTCATCAAGTGTAAGGCAAACGGGACGGTTTTAGGCTCTGCCATAGCAGTTACACATTGTTGTGGAAAGGGCGCCTCCATTCTATTCCAATTTCATTTCGGGGAATGAGAAGTTGCCGCAATTTCATTCCTTTATATTCTTCGGATTAAAAAAATTTTGCCCATTCCGTCTCACGTTCCAAATGCCTGTGGCTGGGCTGTTTAATTTCATTCTCGTGATTCCTCCACTTCGGAAAGACATCTTTACAGTTTTAATCAGTTAAGTATAATTGCGCCATAAAGCTGACGTCATTCGAATTAACAAAAACTGCAAAAAAACTTTTATCTGTGCCATTTTTTGGGCCTTTTGGTAAATGGAGCTCGATAACATATTGAGAGCTAACATATTAAGCGCATTGTTTTGTCGTCTCCCTTACATCCCTCTTTGTTAACGCTCTATATGTTCTCCAGCGTTTATTTCGCCTGAACAGATATGTAGGCCTTGGAAGGAAAGAATATTGCGAATCCGCGCCGGGAGTCTATGAAGTATAGTAGATGTTTTCGAGTTTGCATAGGAATGCAAGATACGTTACCAAATTCTAGGGCTAGAAGCTTGGTGACATATCTCGTGCAATACTCTTCTTGCTAATTCCTGTAGGGCAGCTCTATCGCTACCTATAGTATTTGCATGATCAGCATGTTCAAACGAATGGTGATGCCTTAACATCGTGTAAGCTTAAATGTATTAATTCCAAAGTGAAGGCATAGCATAATTTTCTGCCGACCATATTTGTGTTCCAGAAGACTAAGCAGTTTTGCCATGTGTGGAGTAGTCGTGAATATGAAGGAAACGAAAATATGCCTAAAGGAGCGCAAAAACCTCAATATCTCCATGTATTAGTTGGAACAATACACCGCTTGGACACCTTGTGCCTTTGCGTTGAATACGCAACACTGGAACGCAGCTGTCTCGCTTGTCAAGCGTACCTCGCAAGTATGAATGGGGTGAGAACATGTGTTTGCAAGTGCGCAGGTATGTAATCTTTTCTCTTGTCGCAAAGGGTATTTAATTATGTCGGGTACTAAACTGCTGATGGTATAAAGTTCAGGCAGTACTTAGAGTATCATTAGGAACCCAAGTGCACGGATAACTTGTTTTTTCCTTCAGTATGTGCCGCTATAATGCACTTGTTTGTACACTAACTTATCCCTCGGTTTCTCTTTCACAAATAGGCAGATCGTTCATACTTTTACATCACGCCTACTCTTGGCCCTGGCTTGGCTCTGGTCAACTAAAAGTGCAGCCAGAGAATGCGTAGTGATCTCGCACTTCAATAAATATTATTGAGCTTTGATGTCCCAAAACCACCATATGACTGTGCGTGACGGCTTAGTAAAAGACTCTGGAAATTTCGAGCACCTGGGGTTCTTTAACATGCACCTAAATCCAAGCACATGACCCTCCAGCATCTTCACCTGCATCGAAAATGCGGCCGTTGCCGCCAGAATTCTACCCCGTGGTTTGAGGGTCTATGTCTGTGCGAATCATGTTCAGCATGGCGTCGTCAAGAGCAGCTTTTCGATGGGCAGGCACGGAGCTGCAGCCAGCGGTGAAGGCAGACGTTATCTTCGGCTGGTTTCCCAGCCCTTTCTATCGTGGCGTATACTCGTGCTCGTGCTTTCTTCTTAGGTGCCGAATCAAATTCGATGATACTCCGACTGCAGCATGTACGATTTCGGGGCAAAGTTTGCAGCGTGCAGCTTCTTTGTTTTCTATGCGTGTAATTAAATAAAGGCAATGGCTTAGCTCAGCTTTGCCAGGATATACATAGCTTTAGCAAAGGTTCAGCTGATTAAACTTAGCTTTCCAGATATTATGCTCACAGCTGTTCCAATGACACACACATGGTATACGTATACTATGTGGCACATGTATATTTATTTTGCCGGGCAACTACTTCGGGATCCGATGAGTTAAGCTTCTCCGCTCTTCTGCATCGTTGAGCAGCATTTGCACTCTCCTTCTCCATAGCTATACCACAGTGGCAAACGCCAGTCAGAGGCGCTATCAAGCGGCTCCAGTACACTAGTGTCAGATAGCGACTGCACAGGGAAGGCGCGCGCGTCGGCGTCTATATGTCTACCAAGGCTATGACGGCACTTCTCTGGAAAGCGCACACCGGCGGCGGCGAGTCGTGCGCGGCCGCGGCCGAGTGCGAGGGGGGTGCCGGCTCCGGTGCGTGGCACCACTGATCGTCTGCGCAGCGCATCGAACTGCGCGCACACCGGCGAAGAGCCGCGCGCGGCGGCGGCAGAGTATCATTGCGCATGCGCAGACCAGTGCCACGCAAAGTTGGCTCAGCGAGGCCAGTGTAGCTAACGCTACAAAAACTGTTTCCAGTGGGCCACGTTCGCGGACGAAAACTGCGTACACGAGCAGCTGGGCGCAGGAGCCAGTGGGTCTCTTACATTTTCAGGCACCTGGCAGCTCTCTGGCAGCCAGAGCTAGTCAAAAGTCAGCCAGCTAGTTCTGATCGGGGTAGGAAACACCGTAGTGGTCACGTGTGTGGGGAGCCCGAGACAACCCGAAGCTGCCCGAAGATTGCAAAATCGAACGCTCGGAGAGCGAGCGTAAACAAACAAACTCTGCCGTCGTGGCAGAAAACGAAACAATGCGCCACGGGCGTGTTGGTTTATGTCTGCATTGTCCACTTGGAAATACGTAGCTAAGCTAGCCAAAAAGCTGCAATAATATCCTCGAGCGTACGCATTTGGGATACGACTTCGTACGCTCGCACGATCACTCGCCGCGTCCGTGACCGAAACAGCCAGCTGACCCACGCCGCCTCGAGAACGATGCAAGGTGAGCTGCCGTGATGTTGACGTTTTAACAAGCTCACGTATTTACAGTACGTGTAAACATCACTGCAAAATACAACGAGAAATTACGCGAAAATGATCGTGTCCCCAAAAGAGCTCGAGGATATACACCTTTACGTTTTGCTAAAGTTTAGACATGCGTATACGTGTCGATTGTTACCAAAAGTGCGCGTCGTATATAGAAATTCTTCATGACATGTTTTAGACTCGTTTTGTGACTTGCCTGGGCTTGTTTTCTGCCCCTAAGTGGCACTTAACAAACGCCATATATATCCGTTTTGATTCGACCTACTTGGTCATAACCATACATACTGCGCGGCATTATTACGAAAAGTTAAAAAAAGACAAAGCAGACATTGAAACAGGCACTGAAAGTGTATACAATTACGAATACATCTCCGTATTTTATTTTCGTGTTGTTGTGTATAATATTGTTAAGTAAAAATGACACGAGGCGTGTCTATTTAGAATCTATGTTGACACTGATGCGTATAGCATTGACTAATATTGAGGACAGCGCGCACAACCGACAGACGACTTTCTCGTTGTCGTCTTCTGACCGCTGATATATCAGCTACGTAGCATTACCCCCCGGTGGTAAAAGCGCTGTCTCGGTGCACATTAATTACGGTCTTCAGAAGGCAGGTGATAAGGTTTTAGCCTGCTGACGTGCACAACTTCACTGGGTGTGGTTGCAGCCACGCTTGTGGTCTCAGATGCAGGAATGATCTCATAGGTGGCGTCGGTTACCTGGCGGATGATACGGTAAATACCCATGTAGCGGGACAACTTCTTTGATAAGCCAACTCGACGAAATGGGCGCCACAGGAGAACGAGAGAACCAGGTGAGAAGTGTACGTCAACATGCCGGCTGTCGTAGATGGCTTTCTGAGTGGCTTGCGAAGCCGAAAGTCTGATGCTCGCGACCTGACCTGCGTGGTAGGCACGAGCAATAGCGTCGCTTGCATATTCGGTTTACGGCGTTGTGGTTGGAAGTAGGGTGTCGAGTGGTAACGTCGGATCACGGCCATAGTGCAAATAAACGGGTGAAAAACCAGTGGTGTCGTGGTGCGAATGATTGTACGCGAAGGCCACGTGAGGTAGGGCCAGGTCCCAGTCATGATGGTGGAAGGACACATACAGCGCGAGCATTTTCGTGAGGCTGGGATTTAGGCGTTCAGTAAGGCCATTTGTTTGAAGTTGGTAGGAAGTGGTCAACTTGTGCCGCGTTGAGGAAGAGCGCAGAAGATCGTGGATTACTCAGGACAAAAATGCGTGGCCGCGATCCATGAGTAATTGACGAGGAGCGCCATGGTGTAGGATGTATTCGTGGAGCAAAAAGTCCACAAAGTCAGTAGCGGTGCTCGTGGGGAGCGCTCGAGTGATGGCATACTTAGTCGCGTAGTCTAGGGCCACGGCGACCTACTTGGTGCCCGATTTTGACTCGGGAAAAGGATTAAGAAGATCTATACCAACACGGAAGAAAGGTTCGGTTGGGATGGAGATTGGTTGAAGACTCCAGCCGAGGGCGCAGTAGGTCGCTTCCTACGTTGACATTTATCCCAGGAATACACGTAACGGCGAACGGAACTGGCGATACCATGCCAAAAGAAGCGGTGGCGCACATGGTCGTACCTCTGAGATACACCCAGATGACCAGCAGTTGGCTCGTCGTGATGCTAGTGCAGCATGGCTGAACGCAAATGTTTAGGCTCAACAAAAAGGAGCTCAGGGCCATCTAGCTGAAGGATACCACGGTACAGCATGGCATTCCAGAGGACGTACATGCGAAGCGACGCGTCGTTCGGAGCAGAGTCTAGACAGTAAATAGGTTGTCGCAGGGAAGCATCGCGACGATGTTCATTACCAGTCTGAAGAAACTAGGACATTGACATGACGCTGAGACCAGGCTCGATGTCTGATTTGTCAGTCTGATCAACAGGGTAGAGGGATAAGCAATCGGCGTCCAAATGGAGACGTCCAGACTTGTAAGCAACCGAGTAGGAATGCTCCACTAGGCGTAATGCCGAACGATCAAGTCGTCCAGTGGGGTCCTTCAGAGAAGAACGCCAACACAGCGCTTGGTGATCTATTATGACACGGAAAGAACGACCCTATAAGTGAGGACGTTCCAGACAAGAACTAGACATTCCTGTTTTGTTATAGAGTAATTGCGTTCAGACTTTGAAAGTTACGGCTTGCATACACGATTACACGGTCATTGCCGCACTGAATTTGCGCCATAACTGCACCGATTCCGTGCCCACTCGCGTCTGTTCGCACTTCTGTATACGAACATCGGGGTCGAAATGTGCAAGAATAGGAGGTGTTGTTAGAGCGGTGATTACTTGATAGAATGCGCCAGCTTGAAGAGGGCCCCAACAAGATGGGAGGTCTTAATTGTGAAGGTCGGTGAGTGGCCGTGCGAGTGCCGCAAAGTTTTTCACGAACCGGCGAAAGTAGGAGCAGAGGCCCACAAAACTGCGGACATCACGGACAGCGCGTGGGACTGGGAAATTCGTTACAGCACGTACTTTCACCGGGTGTGGTCGTACGCCGGCAGCGTCAACAAGGTGACCCAACACGATAATCTGACGAAGACCGAAGTGGCACTTGGAGGAATTGAGCTGCGGGCCTGCCCGTCGAAATATGGATAAAATGGTCGAAAGGCGTTGAAGGTGAGTTGCGAAGGTAATTGAGAAATTGATCAGGTCGTCCAGGTAACGCAAACATGTCGACCATTTAAATACTTGCAGGAGCGTGTCCATCATTCTCTAGAAGATCACTGGAAGGTTGTAGAGACCGAACGGCATGACCTTGAATTCGGAAAGACCGTCAGGGGTAACGAAGGCGGTCTTTTCTCGGTCCATGTTATCTACAGCAATTTGCCAGTAGCCAGATCAGAGGTTGAGTGATGAAAAGAAGGTGACGCCATGGAGGCAATCAAGGGCATCATCAATGCGTGGTAGAGGGTAGGCGTCTTTTTTTCGTTATTTTGTTGAAGTGGCGATAATCAACGCAAAACGCCATGAGCCGTCTTCCTTCTTTACTAATACTACGGTAGATGCCCAAGGGCTCGATGATGAAGCCATGATTCAATCCCACGACCTGCAGGTCAGCAGCCGACTACCTTAGCCAGTAGAGCGCCGCGGCAGGGCCAGAGCGAAGCAAAATGATAAGCAAGCACCATTAGCTTAACATTTACTACAAGCACGCTAGCTTAACATGCAGCTGCATCAACTGTAGAGATAGCAATAGTACACTATGAGTGCACATTTGAAAGAAATCTATGTAGCGCGAGGCGAAAAAATGAACACAGGAAAGAACAGACTGAAGAGACAGAGCGGTACTACGCTTTGTCTTCTCTGTCTTCCATGTTAGTAGCGCTCTGTCTTCTCAGTCTGTTTTTTCCTGTGTTCGTTTTTTCGCATCGCGCTACATAAATTTCTGTCAAATGTTTCACCAACAAGCCCACATCGCCACTTTTGATGAGTGCACACTTTGCTGGCTTTTGCTTGCCGTGTTCCTGATAATTATGTAACTTTAGTTCCAGGCGTTCGCCATTAAGTGTCTCAGTATTTTGTTATACGATGCAAAGAAGATGAACGCAATACTCTACTGGTTGCGCAAGGCTACGTTTGTGGATAGTGTATGGCCCTACAAGAACTCATAACGACATGTTAATGTGTAACGAATAGGGGCAATCACCTTGTGGGCACGAGCGTGGAACAATGAAAATTATGCAGAGAGAAACAGAGTGGGGAGCACAATACTCGGACAACCAGGCAATAGCCTTACAACTGTGCTTATATATGTACAATCAGTTTCAAAAGACACGCACAAAAGTTTCCTTCCCTAACCCCGTCACCAAAATTTGGTCAATGTCGAAAACTTACTTTTGTTGAAACGTCTTGGAGACACCGGACACCAACGTCTGCTGTTCAAGAGTTTTTATCGTTACTTAATATACGCATTTATCTTTTTTTCGCACTTTTAATAAAACTTCATGTTCAATGCTTTATTTGGACGCCAAAGCGTTTACGTACTGCCTTGTCGACTTCGGTGTGTGAATAGAGAAAAGGTGAGGTGGTTTCTGCAATTTATCCTGCCATATGCCATGATAATCGATTGCTCTAACAGAACATGTATACGCGATGATACGCGTAGACCTCCTTTCTTTGTTATGAAGCGCACTATTATCCCGCAAGTTGCCAAGTATTGTCCACTGCTAATTAGGATGTGCTCATTGTAACTAAGAGATTGCGCTTCATTCGCTCGATGGCTTACACAAATCGAAGACATAGTATTGCCGTGGCATCTTGCCCGAGTAAATAACGCGCCTTCACTGGTGAGCACAGGGTATGTATGCGCAGAAAGCATCGTAGCACGAGCTGCTGACAGGATTCAGCTCGTATGCGCCACGCGCTCAGACTTCACGCAGAGAGAAAAAAGGAGACAGCCGACTTTTTTTGTGTTCTACTAACGCGCAGTTCAGCTACCACATTCACTTCAAGTTGTGGGCACAGGTTCGCACATGATACGTTTGTTTGCCTCGTCCATGTACTTCAGCATCGCTACAGTATTTTATACGGACTATAACTGAACACTTGCTAAGGGCAGCTCATTTAATACACATCAATGCTTTGCAGGCTGCTGCCATGTTATGTGCACTCGTATGCTGAGCCTCCAAAGAGGGGCTCTGGAAGTGAAGGCGTTTTTACTCCACGGGGCCTATACTCTTCTATAAATGCAATAAAAATGATAATACTGAGTGCGTGTGTTAACAATAATTTGTGTGCTGCAAAATGGTTCGCAGAACGTTTTATAGCCCACAAAAGCACGCAAAATATTTCATAAACGACTGTCTGGAAGTTCCACAAAAGTATCTATATCCAAGCCTTAATAAAAAGCAATAAAAGGCAGGCCGAACAAATGTATGACGCAAGAAAAATTATTCTTTATCAACGTAAGTGGTATTAAAAATAATAAATAATTAAAAAGAGAACAATATGTGTTCGCTTGATCATACAAGGAGGCTGCTTCGACAGTATATCCAGCTATAGGCTGCTTGGTGGACGGGCCGTTAGTGTGCGTGTGTTGGAAGACGACGCAGAGATGGATCCCGATGACCTTCGGTGGGTGTTGAATGGGTGTTTGGTCGTCTTGATGGTGGAAGACAGTGACGCCAGGATCGCTTCCTTCCTTTCCTTTTCGCTGCTGCAGCAAGACTTCTCCTTTTTTCTGGCAAATATCTCGGGCAGCCACTGGATTGAAACGGCGCTCAACAGAGCCAACGCAGCCACCGCTACATCGAGCGGCATATCGGCTTCATTGGCACCACCCCAGAGAACCACAATAACGGAGGCCACGATGACCCCTACGCGACCGAACGCGTAGGAGATCGTGAGGCCTATGCTCCGCACGGTAGTGGGGAAGACCTCCGCCGTGTAGCCGTAGTTGACGCTTAGCGCTGCGGACGCCAGGCTCTCGACGACGAGAGCGACCGCTGAGGATAGCGGGCCCGCCATCGTGACGGACACGGCAGCGTGAGTGACGGCGGAGGCGCACAAGAAAGCGAGCAGTATTGAGAGCGTCTCCCGCTGTCCGTGGTCGCTGATGTACCAACAGACGCTCGCGTAGAGCAACGCCTGGACGACCATGTGTATTGTGCGCCACACGTGTCCGGTATCGGCGTTCTGAAGGACGAGACCGTAGTAGGCGAGGTTCACGCTGAACCAGGACAGCAGGACAGACATGACGCCCCAACTGAACAGAGGCTCGTGCATGAACATGTCGCTGCCACCGACGGTCATGACAAATTGGTTGGAGGCGTCCCGCCTTTGGATGTGAGCGACGAGCGCCCGGAAGGCTTCCCGCGCCTTGTGCGCACTCAGGCCGTTATTGGTGGCAGCGGCCACGGCGGCTGCCTCCGCGGCGCGAGGATTTCCCGTCGAGAGAAGCCAGGTGGGTGACTCGTCCAGAAGGAAGCACCAGAAAACGAGCATGAACGTGGGCAACAGCAGCACTAAGTGCGCCATAACCCAGTGGGGCTCCTGAATGGAGAGCACGTACAAGGCTGGCGGTACTAGGGTCGTGCCGAGTGCTGTGTCCAGGACGCCGTAGGTCGCCCGGTTCTGGTTGCCGGTCACCTCGTAGATGAGGATGAACATGAGCACTTGAACCGAGCAGCTGGCTGCAGAGACAAAGAACCGGGTCACCAGGAACATGACGAACGTTTGCGCAACGCTGCACGCCACGCTGCATGCCAGCAGGCAAATCGCACTGCCCAGGATGGCCAGCTGGCGGCCGATCTGGTCGGACACGAAGCCGGCGGCTGGCACGAGCAATGCGGCTCCCAACATGTTGGCAATCATGGTGAACTTGTAGAGCCAGCGTTTGTTGCATACAAGGTCCCAGCGGCTCACGATGCTGTCGCTGACGTCTTGGGTGTCGTAATCCCAACGGTAGCATGGAATCACGGAGCGTATCTCCACGGCATCGTCCGGCCGGGAGAATAAGGAATATATCTTGCGTATTAAAAATATATCTCGGCTTGTAAGACTGCAAGTTAGGGTATTTTAATTAGGGCCTTTCAAAGCAGGTACTTTATCTAGCTAAAGCCTGGCCGACAAAAAAGGAAAGTAGCCACCCTTTTCACACTTATAAAGGCAACCCCGCTTCTGAAGCAATGGTTCTTCAGAATAAACAAACAGAGAAGCACTATTCTTGGCAAACTGATCTACGTCAGCGAGTTGGTAGAACATTGATGATGGAGCATCCGATGCATTACTCCAAGGTCGCAGGTTCGGTCCTTGCCAGCAAAAAACTTTTTTTCGTCCACATTTATGTCTTCACAATCATGCATTAAAAATACTAGTAATACCGTCCTCTATACTATCCTTGTAATCCTTGTCTGCACTCATTAACATTCTGTCTGTGTAGTTTAACGTGTCATCTCTATTTTGTAATTGTAAAAATACGAAGACAAAAAAATTCAGCAATTTAAGAGACCTATTCTAGTGGATCTGGCAGAAGCATGGTGGATAACACGTGCATTACCTTACAATGAAACTCACAGGTAACCCAGTGCAATAAGCACAAGAGGCATTGGTTACCTACAATAATATATGCACATGACATGCGTCTATATAAAACTCTGACCGTGTGCAGTTGCTGCAAAGTGGTGCTCTTTCAATCCTTTAGAAGAGTAGTCAGCCACATGCACACTCATAAGGTTTTCATTAACTGAGGGGGTATGAGGAAGGCTTCAAGAGGATGCATTGTTTTTTAGTGGTTATTTAACAGTTAACTTGTCGCCACCGTGTACACAATATTAACTGACAAGATGCAAAACGTTCTCTAATATATATGTATTATGGTAATAAAATATGGCGAAATTATCTGCAGGGTGAAGGTGTACTGAGAGGTAAACAACGCATTAAGCTCATGGGCATTCCCGAGCTTATCACGAAGAACGAAATGCTAGTAGTAGGTGACGAGAACCATAAATTCGGGAGCACGCTACTTGGTGATATGTAAGACGCGTCTCTTTCATTGGGCAGTAGCATTGTTACAGAGTATCTGATTTGCAGGCTTATCGCGGCAGATAAGTCAGAAAAAATACAGATTTAATAGACTGTCCTGCTAGTTGCGGGTGCAGAGCAAACAAACGAGAATAATTATGATATTGTTCCGACTTCAACAGTACGCAGATCCTTCTGTAGGAAAGTTCTCTGTCAATTCTTTTCATTTGCTCGTGAAATAACAGGGCTTGCTGTTAAATTTCCGCTCTTCGTGAATCAGTAGCCTCAGGCTGCATGAAAATCGTGTAACTTCTAACAAGTCAGGCGCCCAAAAAAAAGGTTTGTTCTAAAAAACCCCACTGTGCCATCGTTTTAACTCTTTAAGGAGAAAGTCTACAATTGCCAACTCATTATGTTATACAATCCGTGGCCAAATATTGTGCAAGCCATAATGAGGCATAGTATGAGAGAAACACATCAAGTTACCCTAACGTCTACCAACTGCACTGTTTGTCCCGAATGAAGCTTTCTGTATCTTGCGTCAACGTGCACTACTTAGGCAATCATCCCTTTTTTGACCAAGCCACAATGCAATATGAAAAAGTGACGTGATGATTGCGTCATATAGACAATAATACATGCCATCATGACGACGGCACATGGTAACGTCACAACATAAGGTCGTTAAGGGTATAGGAAACGCCGACATTCGTGCCACTTCCTTCACTTGCCGCTTATCGCTAAGGGGCCGCGCAAGGATGCCACCAAGACTTCACTTAATGTCAAGCAAGTCGAGAAGCCCAACTGCGACAGCAATGCTTAGGGTAGTGTCTAGAAATGCTGGCATTATGAAAAATAAGTACTATAACACGTCATTAATCTTCAACTGGGTTCAGTGTACGAGTTATGACTATGCAGTTACCAACGGTCGGTGATGTATTAGATCACCGGTATTTGCAGCCTTTTTTATTTAAATCTGGAAGTAGTTCCAGTTAGACTCCCTGCAGCGAAGCGATAATCCTCACCGTCGGCAGGGCTGGGTGGTAGACGGTGCATCGGCTGTGGCTGCCGTCGGCTTCGATTGGTATGGCCGTGTTCCTCCAGGTCTCTCTGGACACGTGGCTCAGATCGTCCGGCTGTCGGCACCAGTGGTCCACGTCGCGACCGATCAGGAAGTTGGCGAACGCGTGCAGCAGTAGCACCGTCACGGACAACATGCCGGTGAAGAGCAGGCGCCGCTGGAAGTTGCCGTGACCCAGGATGGCGTAGACGTTCTCTTGGATGAACATGCGGGTATCGCTTACGAGGACGAACGTCGGAGCCGAGCTCACCGGGTGCGTGGCTGCGCCCGTCTCCTGGGCCGCCGCGTCGTCCTTGGCCGACCGCAGCGTGTCCTCTCTCGGCATAGAGGCAAGCCGTGATCCACGATCCGGTGCACTAAACGTTCTGTATGCGTCAGTTTATGGCTGACTTGCTTCGTCAACGTTCTTGTTCTGGGTGACCTTCACCCAGCACGTCGCGTGTCGGTGGCTTCTAGCTCTTCTTATGCGCGTGGAAGCTGATGCTGATGCTGATGGCCTTTTATGGATGGCGCTTACCCACAAAGGGGGATGGGCCAAGAACCGGGCGGCAGGATACTTAAATGAAACTAAACTGAAAATGAAGCCAATCTAAAAAAGTAGCTTAAAATAATACTACCAAAAAAACAAAAATGTGTGCTGAGCAAGCGGTCAAACCATCTTTTGTTTTTGAAAGACAAAACTACGAATCATAAACTACAGATTTGAAAAGGTAGTGGTTCACTAGCATGGTAATCGTTTAGTTGCGTTAATGTAATCAAACACAGCGGAGCATTCATCCCTGTGACAGTAACCAAATGAAGTTCCGCCAAGTGATAAAATTACTGGTAAATTTACTTGTATTCCGAGCTTCTTTTGTAATGGGGTTACTAAAAATCTTTTTCTCTGATAAGAATAACGATGACAGAATAAAAAGAAATGCTCAATTGTTTCAATTTCGTTGCACCAAATGCATAGCGGTGACGCCTTGAGCTGAGCTTTATTAAGATAATAATTTAGTTGTGGAACTGCACAGCGCAATCTGGTATAAGTGACCTCTAACTGGCGAGATACACACCACTGTTTATTCCAGCAATAGCTCAAATGCTCGAAATCTTTAAATTTATCCAAATTACCTTTTCCCCATTGCAGGCAAGCATTTCGGAACCTTAGCGCGGTTACGTAAGCCGTATCTGGCAAAACTGGGATGGTGGGCCCACCCAGGGATACTGCAGCTAAAGAGTCCGCCATTTCGTTCAAGTATAATTCGCGGTGACCTGGTACCCATAGCAAATGCAGTTTTTTTTACGTTTTTCGGTACTAAAAGCCGAAACGTATTTATCAGCTCTGAATTTACTGCCGTAGAAAGTGCATTACAAACTGATAACGAATCTGTAATGATAACTGCTAATGAATCGCTTGAGGGTAATTTGCGTAGGGCAAGAACAATGGCCAATAATTCTGCCATGAATACCGGGGTATAATCTGGTAGTCGAATCGAAAAATACCAGTCCAAAGAAGGAGAGAAGATGCCAACCCCAGCTTTTTCTTTTGACACAGATGCATCAGTCGCTATGATATTGCTTATCTCTAGGTGGGCTAGATAATCTGCTAACTGGTCATTTAAATACCTATATGCCAATTGTTTCGCGTTATGAGGAAATATATCATCGAATTGTATGCTAAGCATTGACTTTAGGTTGTGTATTGGACCAATATGTCTAATTTTTACATTCAGTTGCTTTAGTAGCGCTTGTGCAAATACTATTTGCGGGGTGTGTAGTCGCGACCAATGGGTTTCGAAAAATACAGTCGGTTCTTGAATGAAAACGTAAAATGAGAATCTTTGGTGTGAACTGTATATCTTTAAGAATGCTTGCACAGTAAGAATTTTAAACCTATTTAGCAGAGAAGGTAGGCGAGCTTCCATATGCAACACGTTATTTGCAACAAACTTTGGTAGACCCAGACACAAACGCAACGCTTCTCTTTCCAGCAGTATCAGGGGTCTCATTTTATAGGCTGCGCTGCCAGAAAATAGTACACATCCGAATACCATGATGGGCCGCACATAAAGTTTATATATCATTATTAGCACATCTCTTCTTAAACCCGCTTTACGGTTTGCAAGCTTCCGTAGCCACCCCATGGCCCGTGTTGCCTTGGAATACACATCATCAATGTGACTTCTCCAATTTAATGTGTCATTATATATGATGCCCAAATATTTAAGGGAATTCGCCTGCGGAATGAGCTCATTACTGTACATTAATGAGATGTTGATAGGCTGCAGAAAAGAGAATGCAAGGAGCACACTTTTCTTTACGTTCAGGGTCATATGAATATTTTTAAGCCATCTTTCTATCATATTGAGATAATTCTGTAGACTCTCGTATAATGATTGAAGGTCGGTATTACTTGCGAAGAAAGCAATATCGTCCGCGTACACATATAACTGAATATCCTTAGTTGATGGAATGGAGCTTAAGAAAATGTTAAATAAAACTGGCGACAGGACAGCCCCCTGTGGTACGCCACGTGTCTGCTTATATCTATTTGATGAGTACCCATCTTTAAAGCAGTAATACTCTCTCCCTCTTAAAAACTCCGACACCCACGCAGTGATGTAATTGGGAAAGTGGTGATATGCCATCTGTTTTAATAAAATTGAATGCTCAACCCTATCGTACGCTTTAGCCAAATCTAAAGTAACTAAAGCACAGTATTGGCGCCGACGCCGAACCAGTTGTATTCGGCTCTCTAAATCAACATGCGCACACCATATTGAGCAACCGGATCTAAAACCAATTTGACTGGGGTTTAATAATGCGCTATTATTAATATATTTCATTACCCGGGCATTCAAAACTCTTTCAATTAGCTTAACCAGATTTGACGTGATTGATATCGGCCTTACATTGTCCAAGGCGAATCCTTTTTCCTGCTTTTTAAGAAGTGGAATCACTTTAGACAGCTTCCATTCCGCAGGTATCCAAGCTTTTGTCAAAGAAAAATTCACCAGATTAAGTACTTCAGTTGGACAAATCTCGAATATTACTTTTATCATTGAATTTGTTACCCCGTCTGGTCCAGGTGCCGAAGGAGATAAGTGCCTTATTATCTCTGCCAGCTCATCTAAAGTAACCTCCTCGAAATCCTCGCCTGCCATTGGGTTCACAATGTGCAGTGGTAGAGTTGACATAAATCTCTCTTGGAGTCCTTTTGCAATATTTTCTACTAAATCAGAGAGCTCACGGGGGGAAAGAACAGAAGAGTCAATATTTTCAGCGGGTGGTAACATCTTTTGAGATCTTAAAAATCTGAAGAGCGCTTTTTTGTTTTTAGCCCTAGAAAGATACTCATGTCGTTTCATATTGTAACCATCTTTTGCTGTACTTACTGTGCGTTTGAAGTCTGCTGCTGCGAATTTATAATCACACCAATTTTTTGGACATTGGTTGACCAGCAGTTGTTTCCATGCAGCTTTCTGTTTTCTATAGCTCCTCGTGCACTCTTCAGTCCACCATGGACTAAAAGAACCTCTTGTGGCCGAGTCTAATTTAAACGTTGCGTCTTTTACTGATCTTTTTAACACTGCACACAGACTCATAGCCCTAATGTCACCTTGTATGTCCTTGCGGTGATCAAAAGTAGCCCTCAAGTCTTTTTCTAATTTTCTATAGTTGAGGAATGAGCGGACCTTTTCGGCGACATGTATTCTTGGAAAGTTCAGTACAAAACTAATAGGCAAGTGGTCACTGTTAGTAGCACTGTCTAAAGTTTGCCACGAACATATATTTAGAGATGAGCTTGAAAATGTCAAGTCAATTACAGATTTAGAGAGACCTCGGACAAAAGTTGCAGATTGCGAATTTAAACAAGATAAATTCTTGTCAATAGCCCATTCCCACAATCGTTTTCCGCTTAAATCTGTTTTAAAACCCCAGGCCACATGATGTGAATTGAAGTCTCCAGTGATTAATATCACTGGAGCTGAGCGCGCGAAGAGGAAGACGACGGACCGTGTTGCATACCCAGTACCTCCGCGTTTTTCTGATATATTGCACACTGCTTACATTGTACTTTATAATAGAAAGTGTGGTCGATTGCCCTCGCGGGTATGAGCCACTGCTCATTAGGTTACAAAATGAAACAAGTAAATTTAGCATTACTTGCTTGCTTGTTTCACAAACGACATCGGGAATTGGGAGAAACATGTTTGCCTGTTTGTCATTCAGTAACCAGGTGTAGCGCAGCCAGAGAAATTGGCCCTGAATCAGGCAGTACCTTCTTTTTCAATATAAATAGCTTTAAAAAATAAATGTTTCTAGAAATGAATAGCTTGTAATATATCCTCTAATACAAACAAAGCACAACGTAAAGTAGTCTTAAGAAACCACTCTAGCAAAAAAAAAAAAACCGCCAGGCCTGCGCATTGCAGTCTCAGCGTCGGCACTAGGCCATTGTGACAGGGTCATTTACGAGGCTATATTTAATTATTTAAATAATCAAAGAATTGCATGCTATATCTATCAGGACATCTAAAACAATGTACCATCTATCCTTTCACCTTAATGATATCAATTAATTAGTTGATATCTTTACCTTCAAGTAGCATTGCATTGAAAAACACCAAACTTATCACGAATATTATTGTCTTATTTAGATGATCTTTCTTGCATATTTTTCCACTGTCTTTTTTTTGTTTTTCTCCTTTTTATTATTCTTTTTTTATCATTATGTTACATTGTTTCGCAAATTCTGCTGCTTCACGCTTTATGGGCGGTCCCCCGTAGTGGGTAGTGCCATTCTTCCGGGAACCATCATCATCATCATCGTCGTCATTATCATCATCATCAAAGCTAGAAAAGCGGCCTTTCAGAGACTGTTAAACACTTTGTGGGCAATCGCTACAAGGTAAACTTGCAGGGTAATCACTACGCCATAAATCATCCTAATTTTTCTCTGGTGAGGAAGCATTCACTATTCCAACCATCATCATTCGCTGGATAAGCATGGTACCGGCTACATACTTGCAAGGAATTATGTGCCATACTTTATGTTGTGGCTGACGAAGCAGAAAAATTATGCCTGAAGGTTTTGTAATGTGTTGGCTCAGTCGATGACCCACTCGTTACGCGATTCGAATTGCATGCCGCCTGGTTGTTACCTTGGTTTAAAAAAAAGATTTATTACCGATATTAACGCGATTACTTTCCCTACATCAAGGCTGTCTAAGCCCAGTTTGCAACGGAGTTTCAAGCACCGGCATGACTCTGTCATAGAATACTTGTCTGAATCCCATTGTGTCCTTGGGGGTTTTCATTTACGAGATTTTTGTCTTGTTTCGCACAACAATGGTTACGGGCACTGGAGGTGGTGCATGGTGGTGGTGGACAACTACGACGCACGTGAACATTGTTGTGATCTCGTAACAGCGTTCGTTGTAAAATGAATCATCGATAAAATGCTATGCCTGCGCGAAACACGCAACACAGTGTGTGGGTGGGAAGAGAGAATTTCATAGATGCCTTTGCAAACTCTGCTAAGGCGGCTGCAAATGAAGTTGCGAGGTACCCACTGGGCGGTTAATCACACTTTGCTATGTGGTGGAACAACCACTATGCATTTCTAAGCCAACATGCGCACCAGCGAAGCTGCAAATCTTAATGTTGCTGAGGCGGATGAGGCCGAAAGTGAAGAATTACAACTGAGCCTATCATAACAGGTATGATACTTTATGCCTCTTCCACCTCGTAATGTTCATTACACAATTTTTATAGTTTCGTGCTTGATGCGCTTTAACCACCGCTCTAATTCAACCTGCCGCTAAGCAATGTTGCGCACGTCAACGTGATTCCTCGTCATACATGACCCCAGTACGGGGAGATTTTTTAGGAAAACCTAAACAAAAGACGCTGTTTTCACAAAGCCACTCAAGGATGGTTCACAACAGTGGGTTTCTGGCTGACCCTGGCGTGCTTGGTCTTTTATCCTTTGACCTATCCGTCTACCATTCATTACTATTGTTTACTATATATGGTTATGCATGCTCTTTTTGTATCTTTTCTGTTTGTCTTTGTGCCTACCTTTCCCTCCCGATCAATCTTTTTTTCCATCTTCGAAGTCTTTCTGGTTTCGCCTTTTTCTTTGAATCTCTATTTTTTCTTTCTCTTTCCGAACGTGTACAGTCGACCCTTCGACTTTATCCTTGTCTTGCGCGTTCTTTTCTATTTCACTCTCTCATCGTCAGTATTTCAACGTTTCCCTCTGTATACCCCTTTTTTCTGTATTTGTTCCTTTCTTCCTGTCTTTTCCTCCTTATTTTTGTAGTCCTTCTCTCTGTCACACAGGTCCCGTTAATTAGGCAGGCGATCGCCGGGCTAATTCCAAGGGCTGAAGTATCGGCCCCCCGAACCGCACCACGAAAGCGTGGGCAATTTAGAAGTGGTCATTTTTGGCGTGCCAGCGGATGCCGGCTGTGGCCCAAAGAACAAGTCAGAGCCGAGAATTGATAAACAAAACAGAACTATATTCTCAGTAACGGCAGATCTAAACAATACACAAGTATGCACACTCTACAATAGTTGAACACAATATGATTGATTGATTTGTGGGGTTTAACGTCCCAAAACCACTATTTGATTATGAGAGACGCCGTAGTGGAGGACTCCGGAAATTTTGACCACCTGGGGTTCTTTAACGTGCACCGAAATCTGAGTACACGGGCCTACAACATTTCCGCCTCCATCGGAAATGCAGCCGCCGCAGCCGGGAATCGAACCCGCGACCTGCGGGTCAGCAGCCGAGTACTTTAGCCACTAGACCACCGCGGCGGGGCTGAATACAATATGTCTCCCACCAAACAACGTACTACACAGTACAATCAGCAACACTCGAAGTAACGGACACAGACAACAATACGCACTACAATGCAGTTGCATGCATTGAACAACCAAGACCCTTAAAGACTAAAGAGATAGAAAACCTATTCAGTCCGAAGTTCTTGGAACAAAAGTCTGAATGATACTCTTCCGAGAATCACTCACTCAAAGTGCAGCGTTGTTGTCGTTCCGTTGCCCCCGAAGTTTCTCTTCCAGGAAACCTCACGTCTTCAATAGGCCACTCTCCAAGCTTCAAACTTCTTCGCCGGAAACACGTCGGCTTCACACACGCAGCTGTTGCCACGCGTCTTCGCTCGATAGCGATAAACACACACTCTTGCCTGTAGCTCTAGTCGTCACCCCTCAGGTGGAAATCATCTTCTTCTCCTGCTTTGTCTCTACGGACAAAACCTTCGCCGACTACACGGCGGAATCCCTACGCGCTATGGCGCTATCTTCCGTCTTCTCCTTCGAAGTTTCTCTTCCAGGAAACCTCACGTCTTCTCCTGCTTTGTCCCTATGGACAAAACCTTCGCCGACTACACGGCGGGATACCCTACGCGCTCTCGCGCTAACTTCCGTCTTCTCCTTCGAAGTTTCTCTTCCAGGAAACCTCACGTCTTCTCCTGCTTTGTCCCTACAGACGAAACCTTCGCCGACTACACGGCGGGATACCCTACGCGCTCTCGCGCTAACTTCCGTCTTCTCCTTCGAAGTTTCTCTTCCAGGAAACCTCACGTCTTCTCCTGATTTGTCCCTACGAACGAAACCTTCGCCGACTACACGGCGGGATACCCTACGCGCGCTGGCGCTAACTTCCGTCTTCCCCTTATCTCTCGTCTCCACTGCTCAATTAAATACCTTCCACGCGAGATTCCAGAAAGTTATCCTTTCGTCGGCGCGATGCGCAGCGAAGGCTTGGGAGAGGGCGAGACGGTTTGAATGCCCTCCGCGATGGATGACTCAACCCGGCATGACCACGCCCCTTTCCTTCTAGAAATTTCGAGTGCTTGTATATCTCGAGGAGGCGAGATATACACACACACAACGACTCGTGGCGAAAGGGCACCTTCCCAGTTAACTGGAAGACCAGCCGTTTGGTTCCATTACTGAAGCCTGGCAAGTCACCATTAGTGTTCACATCATACCGCCCGATTGCACTGGCTAGTTGCTTGGGCAAAGTGATGGAGAGGATGGTACTTGGACGGCTAGAATGGTTCTTGGAGCATCACAACATCTACCCGGACTCTATGACGGGATTTCGCCGTGGCCGGTCATCAATTGATAGCATCATAGACCTGGTCAGCTACGTGCAACACGAAAAAGGCCGTAAGCCTCTCTGCGCTTCTTTATTTCTTGATGTTAAAGGGGCGTACGATAACGTCACACATGAAGCTGTCCTCACCGCTCTCAAGGAGGTAGGAGTGGGTGGTCGGATGTTTCAGTGGCTACGCAGCTATCTCTCTGAGCGATCCTTTTTCGTGAGAACCGAGGATGGTGACACTTCGCTACATTACAGCCAACGTGGTGTTCCCCAGGGTGGCATACTTAGCCCTGTACTATTCAACCTGACGCTAATAGTTCTCAATGAGCATCTGCCAAGTACTGTCAGATTGTCAATGTACGCGGACGACATCTGCGTTTGGACGTCTGCAGTAACGCGTCTACAGCTGCGAGCGCGAATTCAGAGAGCTGCCACTCAAGTTGCTATTTACCTCCGTGAACGAGGTCTGAAAATTTCCTCTGAGAAATGTGCACTAGTGGCATTTACGCGCAAACCAATGCATAACTACAGCGTTCTGATAAACAGCGAAAGAATACGCCACCTCCGATCATACAAGTTCCTAGGTGTTATAATTGACAGAGATCTTTCATGGAGCTCACATGTATCACACATGAAAAGGCGATTGACAGGCATCTGTCATTTGTTCAAGTTCTTCGCTGGAAAGAACTGGGGAATGTCCACAACTGCTATGTTGCGACTATACAGGATTATTTTCCTTGGATTCCTTCGGCACAGCCTACCTGTGTTAACCAACGCAAGTAAAACAAGCATACGAATGCTTCAAAGTGTCCAGGCTCAAGCACTCCGGATATGTTTAGGCTTGCCCCAAAGTGCGTCAACAGCGGCAACTATCGCCATCACAAGGGACAACCTCATCAAGACCCACAATAATGTGGAAGTGCTGAGAACACATATACGACACCTTGCTCGAACTCCTCGACATCACCTAGCCTCTCTACCAGTGGTCCAACCATGCACATATTACTGCAAAACAGTGACCGCACATGGTGAGTCGATCCCAACTTCGTTCTCTCCTGCCGCTAGACCTGTGACTCCGCCATGGTGCCTCGCTCAACCAAAGAATAATATTAGCATACCTGGCGTCGAGAAAACGGCCAATTTGTCGTCACCGGCTCTTAAACAGCTCACACTACTTCTCTTGTATGAGAAATATCAAGACTCCACACATATCAGACTCCACACACATATCAAGACTCCACACACGTCTTTCACAAAACATTTCCATGATGCCATTTATTCTGTCACAACTGCATTTCCAAACGCCCCACTTATTTTATTTGGTGACTTCAATTTCCCCGGAATAACATGGTCAAATGTAGCACTAACTGCATCAAAACACAGCGCTGAAAGTGACATCTTAAACTTTTGTTTAACCTTCGGCTTATCACAACTTATCTCTAAACCTACTCGACAAACAGAACACTCCTCCAACATTCTAGACCTATTGCTTACGTCTCACCCTGATAATTTTAGTACAGTGTCATATTTATCTGCCATTAGCGATCACTCTGTTCTTCAGACAACCTTTCAGTGCTGCTTACCTAATCCCCCAAAAATTAAGAGAACAATCACATTATACGATAAGGGCAACTACACAGCTATAAACGATGAACTAACAGCTTTCTCTGAATCCTTTCTAACCGATTTTTTTATGCGCACTGTCGAAACAAACTGGCACCTATTTAAAACCAAACTACAGCACCTGATAAAAGTTCACGTTCCCACCGTCACCTCAACCATAAGGTCAACATCCCCATGGTTCAACGCCTCACTAAAACGTCTTAAAAATAAAAAGAAGTGCCAGTTCCGCTCCGCTAAGCATTCAGACACCCAGTACGCGTGGGACAAATACAAGGCAACCGAAAAGCTTTTTGATTCTCTCGCAGCTAAAGCCAAGCGTTTTTTTCTATTCTTCTACCTTACCTGATATGCTCCGAAAAAATCCTAAGCAATTTTGGAAAACGATTAACCCATAATCTATTACCCCTTCATCGAACATTACACTACGCGACGAACAAAATGTTTCAATTCCTGAACACTACACTTCGCATGTATTAAATGAAACCTTCCGCTCTGTATTCATCATAGAACCTGACGGTGACCTTCCCCATGCCCTTCCTGTATGCCACCCGATCATGTCGAAAATCGTATTTCATGCCAATGGTATTTCCAAGATTATCTACTCGTTAAAGCTTACTTCATCAATGGGTATAGATGGCATTAACACAAAAATATTGAAGAACACTAAAATTGTAACAAGTGTGATTTTATCTAACATTTTTCAGCAATCACTCTCATCTGGAGTGGTGCCCCAAGACTGGAAGGTAGGCAAGGTCATTCCAATCCCAAAGAAAGGTAACTCATATTCACCCAAAACTATCGTCCCATTTCGCTCACAAGTGTATGCTCTAAAATAATGAAACACGAAATCTATTCCCACATAGTCAACTTTCTCGCACCTTTTCATTTCTTTCATAAAAATCAACATGGCTTTCAGAAAGGTGTTTCGTGTGACACTCAACTAGCTCTGTTTACTAATGACATTAGCTCTAGCATTGATGTAAATATACCAGTAGACGCGCTCTTTTTAGACTTCGAAAAAGCTTTTGACAAAGTTCCTCATAAACGCTTGTTCTTAAAACTTTCTTGTCTCAACCTTGACCCCTTAGTTTTCAATTGGATTTGCGACTTCTTAACTAACCGCCAGCAGTTCGTTTACGCAAACAATCTTTCTTCGTCTTTACGCCCTGTCATTTCAGGCGTGCCTCAAGGCACGGTTCTAGGACCTTTGCTTTTTCTCATAAATATTAACGACTTGCCGAATAATATTTCTTCTAACATCAGACTTTTCGCCGATGATTGTGTCATTTATCGCCCAATCAACAACACATCAGATGTTCATGAACTTCAATCTGACCTTCATAAAATAGAAATCTGGTGTACAACGTGGTTAATGTCCCTTAACGCAAACAAAACGTCACTAGTCTCTTTCTATCGCCGACAGTGCTACCCATCTCCAGCATACTTCATTAACAACACTCAAATTTCATGCGTAACTACATACAAGTATCTAGGTGTCCATTTTTCTTCAGATTTAACATGGTCCCTTCACATAACGCACATTACTAATGAAGCAAACCGTGCTCTCGGCTGTTTGCGCCGAAACCTTCATCTAGCTCCTACCCCTGTCAAACTACTCGCTTATCAGACACTAATCAGACAAAAACTTGAATACGAATGCGCTGTTTGGGACCCTCATCCGAGTAACAATACTAAAACACTTGAAACAGTGCAAAGCTGGGCAGCAAGATTCATCTTTTCAGATTATTCATATCAGTCAAGCGTAACCGAACTTAAATCTCGTGCTAACCTCGCAACCCTTTCGTCACGCCGCTGTATAGCTCGTCTGTGTCTGTTTTTCAAGTTTTATCATGGATCGCCTCGTACTCCCACCATAAAGCCAGCCCATCGTCATTCAGACCGCATCAATCACAGGAAAGCTGTTTACCCGCCAAGAGCTCACACCACTGCGCACCTTTCATCCTTCTTTGTCAAGACCGCACAAGATTGGAATGGCCTTCCTCCTCACGTTGTGCACCACTCCAGTATCATCAACTTCAAAGCAGCGATCGAGCATCTACTCCTTTAACCGATTGTAATAGCCCACCCCTCATGTAAAACCCCTTCATTGGGGCCTTTGAGGTACTGTAAATAAATAAATAAATATAAATATCTACACTGACGGATCGGTTCAGCCGGACAGCTCTACAGGAGCAGTAGTGATTCCAAGGTTGGCGACGACAATTAAATTCAAGACATGTCACGCAACAACACCAACGGCAGCAGAATTGGCAGCACTTCGTGCCGCGTTGCAATTTGTAATTGATGAACCTACACGCAAGTGGACTATTTTCTGCGACTCGAAGGCGGCGCTGCAGTCTCTACAATCAGCCTTACGCCGTGGACCACACGAGCAGCTGGTACTAGAGATAAAAGGTTATACACCACTCGACTGAGAAAGGGCACCAAATTACATTTCAGTGGTTTCCCAGTCACTGCGGAATCATCGGCAATGAACGGGCCGATCAAGCTGCCCACTCAGCCCACACAGAAGATCATAAACTGCGACTACCACTTTCTAGGACGGATGCTGCACGAGAGCTCCGCAGACTTGCTCGCCAGCAAACCACATCGCAATGGAATCAGCCGCACTTCAAGCATGCCCGACTGTACTCGCTTGACCCTACGCTAAGTCTTCAAGTCCCGTCGAGGCTTCGCCGAGAAGACCAGACCCTGTTATGTAGGCTGTGGTTGGGCGTTGCGTTTACCAACGCCTACGCTTTGCGCATTGGGATGGCCGACACCGCAGCCTGTGGCCACTGTGGCAAGGAGAAAACCATTCAACATGTTCTTTGTGAGTGCCTAGCGTATAGTAGGCGGCGACTATGCCTTCGCAGGGAACTCAACAAATTAGATGATCAGCCTCTGTCGGAGCAGGAAATTCTGCAGTATCGTCAGGATGCGACTTCACAGAAGAGGGCCCTGAAAGCGCTGCTGCACTTTTTGCGATTTACCGGCCTTGCTGAACGGTTATAGCTGGGACGCCCTTCCTGTGTGTGTTTTCGTTTTTTTATGAGTGCGCGTGCGTTTTTTTTCTCTATCTAACCCCTCTTTCTTGCCCCTACTTCCCCACCCCCAGCGCTGGGTAGCAAACCAGATGCCATTATCTGGTTAACCTCCCGGCCCTTCCTTTCTCACTCTCTCTCTCTTGCTCGAGTGCTTGCTCGGCCGCCGATGTGGGGTGAGGAGGTTCGTCGGCAAAGCCACGCTTCCGAGAGGAGAGGGAGCGTGCCCGGGGAGCTTGTTTTCTTTTTTCTCTTTTTCTTTTGACCTCGCGGCGTCACTCCGGCGTATCGTCGCGGGAATTTGGCGGCGCGCCCTTTTTGAGCGCTCGTTCTGTGACACTCGCACACCGTAGCTTTTCTCTCTTTCTTTCATTTGTGTTCGTTTTCTTTCTCTGTATTTCAGTCTAGTTTTTTGTGTCTCTCTGTAACTGTTGTGCCCTCCTCCTTTCCCTCTTTCTCACCTTAAAATCTGTCATCACTATGATTACGCTTTTCCACACACTTGCTGTACTATACTAGAAAACGCTATGCTGAGCACTTGTGCTTAACTAAAAGGCCTGCATAGACGAGTGTTCCAGACTCTCGCGTTCACAATGTAGGTACGTGGGTTCGTATCTCTTCAAGCAAAAGAATTTTCCCCAAGAATTTACCTCTTTTTCTATCTTTATTTCACTTTCTTTTTTTCGGTCTGGGTATCTGTGGTTCAACAGAGTACATGATTGAAGCAAGATCTGTGAGAGGAAGAGTACAGGGGGTACTCAACCATATATATTTCGGCATATATATAGCATGGCTGAAGATACCAATAATATCTTCTATGGATATTTCAGGTATGAAAAATCACATACAAAACGAAGGACGTTTCTTGAAGTTACTAGGCATAGCAAACTTTGTGAGTCTCGTTGCAGAGACGTACGCAGACGTCCCCAATAAAGAGTTAATGGGACCTCGTGTGATAAAAATGCAACCGGATCCGCATACGCAACTGGAACCTTGAAGTGACATATACACCTTAAATTAAATGAAATCCGTGAATAAAACTCGAATACAAGCCAGCAGATTTAGACAAATCGGACTCACTAATGAAGAGTCAGATAGGCTGTTCAGTATAACGACTGCTGCTGGAAAATGTGGTCGTTTGCGTAAAACTGCGTTGACTGCCGGAAATTTCTGCTTACGAAAATAGCCTAAACTCATATACTCGAATTGAAAAGGGCCAACTAAAAGACAATGATGCGATTTTCACACGTCGTGTATCCATGCACAAAAGGGAGTATGAGTCACTATCAGAATGCTCAGTTATGGTTATAAAAGATACGGAATACAAATCGATGTGACAAATGGCTAGCATTGTTCGGAAATATATCTTCAGATTTTACACTAATTGGATCTAAATAGCCACTTGATATCAATGCTTTTCCGAGAAGCACTGGTAGTGAGTTTTAAATAATGGGCCGAGTAATGCGCTGGGGCATCGATATCGAGTTCATTGTACGTGGTTACAAAATGACGTCGCTTGACTAATTAAAACCTCTGTTGAATGGTTCTGTTCTGATCATTACATTGCTAGAAAAGTTGGTACTGTTGCCATAAAAAATATTTGAAGAAGAAAAGGCAGGCGCGATCATTTGCATTGAATATTGTTTACGAAAAGTTGACGGAGGTCAAGATATAAATTCATAATTCATGTTTTAAAAAAACCGGGCGTGAGATAAGCAAGCAGTTTAGCCATATAATCAGGTGCTATCGAATGCCGTATTGAGTTGAACATACATGACATGTAATAAATTGTGATGAGCCCATCTGGGTGCATACTGAAGCGTCCATTCGTACGTCTCCGTAGCATGACGACGTATTTGCTTTCGCAATAAAGAAACAAATACATGAAATACCACAGGACAGGTCTTTTATTTGTTAGTAATTTCTCGCACGAAAATAAATAAATAAAATATGCACGACCTAATACAGCAACTAGTTTTTATTAAGCAAATATCTGAGTGTGCCTGCTGCTGGTGCTACCATACTCCCATATTATATTCCGGAACTTCAGCTAGGTTTTCCGGTGTAAGTGACTCCTAAATGCTTGAGTCCACCTGCAGCATAGCGTCGTGTTGCTAGAGCAACGACATTTGCTGCGGAACAATTCAAAAGAATATTATCGCTGTTATTTCATTGATATTCAAGGGCAAGTTAACGTCCTCGTGTTTCCGGTCTATGCTTATGAGCCTGCAGCACACACTGATGTAGCATGATATCTGGTGTCGTTGACATATACATACATCTGACATTCCTATGTATATATTACATGCTAGTAAATATAGTAAAACACTACGCAGTTATGGCGATAATCCTCAACTTTGGAGGACACTTAAAGCGTTATTTATTTGACTAAGACAAACTACTTTGCGAGCAGTACGAATATGTGCCATTTAAGAAAGCACAGTCCTATTTGACAAAGTGTGGTGTCATTCCTACGCTCTGAATAAAATTAAGTATTGAACAAACAAACAGCGCGAACATACGAGGACTGGAGAATAAAACGTGAGACAATGGCACTTTTGTTCGTCCTTGAATTTTCTTGCTGTGTACTCCAGCTTGGTCAATTAATTATTCTAGGATGATTTAGTGGTTCGTAAGATTCACGCTGTGATTAGCGTTTTGCAATATCTGAAGTTACTCAAGTGGCGTATTCTTACTCTATAGAGCAAGTTGTAATAGCCCTTCTATAGGTGAGTATGGGAACACCAAAAGGAGCAGCTGCAACAGCTACGCAAAAGGAGCCGCTGGCTCCTTTTGTGTTGTGACCGCGGTTCGACGCAGTAAAGACGGTTCCTAGACAGTCTCCTTCTCTTCCCTGAATGATATGTGGGGTTTAACGTCTCAAAACCACCATATGATTATGAGAGACGCCATAATGGGCGTTCCGGAAATTTCGACCACCTGGGGTTCTTTAACGTGCACCCAAATCTGAGCACATGGGCCTACAACATTCCCGCCTCCATCGGAATTGCAGCAGCCGAAACCGGGACTTGATCCCATGACCTGCGGGTCAGCAGCCGAGTACCTTAACCACTAGACCACCGCGGTGGGGCCCGCCTCTTCCCTGGGGCATTCATTGTGGGCTAGCTGTAGCCCATATCCCCACAATTGGCGCCCAACGACAAGCTACTACAGAAGCGGCGACGCAGAAAAACAAGCGGACGTGGAGTCCAAGGCGCGGGAAGCTGCCCCAGCACGGCAACGCTGGAAAGCGGGCCCTGAAATGGCGAGAGCGTTGGAAACGACGGCAAAACATCGAAAATGTTCGCTACCTGAGGTTGGTTGCACCAATGCTCGGTTCAAGCGGGATTTCCTTGACCGGAGTTTCGTGCAGAGCTGCAAGGTGTTTGCCGCTTTGCAAATACTTCGCACAGCTGCGAGGTAATTTGAGGAAAATCGCCAACATTCAAATCAAACCGTCTCAGACGAACGCCATTGCTGCGCTGCGGTGAAATTTCCCCGGTGTTGATGCTCACAGCGAGTTCTTGGTTCACGCTCTACGTGCGAAACGAAGTCCGCACTCCAATACCATATACGACTAATAAAACAACATTGTATATGCTCTACGCACGCATAGTCCCTAATTTGCATGCTCGAGTGAGAATCGTACGGGTGATTCACGGTTAGTCATGCATATTGTCACGTTACAACGTAACTATAACCTGCTGATAATGGCACACAAGGACGTCAAACTGATTCGAACAACGGCAGTATGACCATTGTTTTTCTCTGCGCGTGCACCTTTGTCCTCTTCTGAACAGCGGCACATACAAGCATGCCAGCATCTGTGGAAATAATAGTTTAAGAACTTGTACTAGTGGCATTACCCTCCTTCCCAAAAGACATCGTCCCGATGTCATAATATTATTGCCAGATGAAAACACGCACGATAAGCAGTACACAAGTGGGTGTTCACAATCACCGTAAGTCTACTCAAAGGAGTGTGACGAATAGTCAGCGTTGGTAAAATGGTTTGATCCTCGAAACATGGACGACGTGTGGCTGTTGTGAACGGCGGGATTGACGAGCCATTTCCTTGTCAAGAACCTCGTAGTTCACTTCGCTGAGACGACGGATAACTCTATAGGGACCAAAATAGCGGCGTAACAACTTTTCCGACCGGCCCCGTTGTCGAATGGGAGTCCACAATTATACTCGTTTTCCCGGTTGGTAAGAGACATCGCGACGACGAGCGTTGTACCGCAGCGAGTCGATGCATTGTTGCTTATGGATTCGTTCGACTGCAAGCTTACGAGCCGCGTCGGCCAGTCTGATAAATTCGTTCGTCTTGACACTAATCTGGTGTCTGTCTGGTAGAAGCATGGCATCCAGCATTGTAGTGACATCCCTGCCATGAAGCGACCGGAATGGTGTGAATCCGGTTGTTTCTTGCACAGCGGTGTTGCAAGCGAACGTGACGTAAGGGAGGATGTCATCCCAGTTTTTGTGGTCTTGGTCAACGTACATGGATAGCATGTCGGCGATCGTCTTGTTTAGTCGCTCTGTAAGGCCGTTGCTTTGTGGGTGGTATGCAGTAGTTTTTCGATGTACTGTGCCGCTAAGCTGCATGACGTCTTGTATTATCCGGGTGGTAAAAGCTGTGCCACGATCAGTTATGACAACTGCTGATGCTCCATGTCGGAGGACGATGTTTTTCATAAAAAAGTGGGCCGTCTCAATGGCAGTGCCACGTTGTAATGCCTTCGTTTCGCAGTAGCTCGTCAAGTAATCAGTAGCGACTACAATCCAGCGGTTGCCGTCACGAGCCTTGAAGAAAGGTCTGAGTAGATCCATGCCAATTTTTGAAACGGTTGTGTCGGAGGAGCGATGGGCTTCAAAAAGCCGGCTGGGCGCTGATGTGGTGCTTTACGGCGCTGGCACTCGTGACACGTCTTCACGTAATGCTTCACGTCTCGACTGAGCTTAGGCCAGTAGTAGTGTTGGCGAATCCGGGCCAAGGTACGTGTGTATCCCAAGTGGCTTGAGGAAGGCTCATCGTGACAGGCGGACAAGGCATGGGCTCGTAACGCTGGCGGGACAACGAGCAGGTACTCAGTCGCGTAAGGGTCGAAGTTTTTTTTATAGAGGATATTTCTGCGGACGCAGAACAATGGTGACGAACGGGCGAATGCTGGTGGTGGATGCGGCGTATGGCCTTCTAGATATTCGGTGAATTGTCGAAACTCGGAATCGTTCTTCTGCTGTTCAGCCAAGTCGGATACACTAACAGCGCAGAGAAAACGGCCGTCAAGATCGTGATCACCTGACGCTGTCTTAAGAGGAGCTCGGGAAAGGCAGTCCGCGTTAGTATGCTTCCGGCCAGACTTGTACACGACTGTCAAATCGAACTCCTGAAGGCGTAAGTTCCACCTGGCCAGACGTCTGGAAGGGTCTTTAAGGTTCGCCAGCCAGCAGAGCGCATGATGATCGGTAACAACACTGAACGGGCGACCATACAGGTACGGTCTGAATTTAGCTATTGCCCAGACAACAGCTAGGCACTCCTTTTCAGTTGTTGTGCAATTCGCCTTCGCAGATGATGAAATCCGTCTCGCATAAGCAATAGGGTGTTCGACGCCGCCTTGCCATTGCCCCTGGACGAGGACTGCACCAAGGCCGATGTTACTGGCGTCTGTGTGTAGTTCAGTGTCGGCATATTCGTCGTAGTGTCCGAGTAAGGGCTCAGACTGGAGACGCTGCTGGAGCTCGGAGAAAGCGCGTGTTTGCTCAAGGCCCCATGCGAAGTGAACGTCGTCTTTTGTCAGACGAGTGAGGGGTTCGGCAATGTTTGCGAAATTTTGCACAAAGCGTCTGTAGTGTGCGCAGAGGCCTAAAAATCGACGCACATCACGTTTGTTGGTAGGTGGTGAAAAATCTGCGGCAGCCAATCTTTTGTCTGGGTCCGGCCGAATACCATCAGGGCTAACCGAAGAACTTTATTTCGTTGTAACTAAAATGACATTTTTCTGGTTTCAGTGATAGGCCAGCCGTGCGAATTGCAGCAAACACAGATCTAAGTCGCTGCAAATGCTGCTCAAACGTTTGGGAGAAGACAACGACGTCGTCTAAGTAAACAAGGCATGCTTCCCACTTGAGACCGGAGAGCACTCTATCCATCATCCTCTGGAATGTCGCAGGGACAGAACACAGACCGAAGGGCTGCACCTTGAATTCGTACAGACCATCAGGCGTTATGAATGCTGTTTTCTCTCGGTCGCGTTCATCAACTTCGATCTGCCAGTAGCCACTGCGTAAATCCATAGAGAAGAAGTATCGGGCGCGTCGGAGGTGGTCTAGTGAGTCGTCGATGCGCGGAAGCGGATAAACATCTTTCTTTGTGACTTTGTTGAGTTTGCGGTAATTGACCCAAAATCGGAGAGCGCCATCCTTCTTTTTTACTAGTACGACGGGGGATGACCATGGGCTGTTCGAGGGTTGGATTACACCATCTTCGAGCATCTGCTTCACTTGAGAACGTATAGCCTCTTGTTCCTTTTGTGATACTCGGTAGGCGTGCTGACGTATGGGTCGCTCAGCATGGTCAGTGACAATGCGGTGCTTTACGGTTGGCGTTTGTTTTATCTTGGATGTAGACGCGAAACAGTTGCTAAACATGCGGAGGATACAGCGGATTTGCTCTTTCTGTGCACATGACAGCTTCGGATTGACATCGACTGCATCGGCTACCGTGGTGTCACTTTCAACGGCTGCAGAAATTGGGGCTATTGTCGTACACGCTTCATTGTCAATGGATTCGAAATGAGCGATAGTTGTTCGCTTGGCCAAATGTTGGTATGCTCCACTAAAATTGGTGACCAACAGCTCAGTCATCCCACGTTTAAATTGAATTATGCCGCGGGCAACACAGATTTGCTGAGACAACAGCGCCGAAAGGTTGGCTTCAGCGATAACACTACTGTCATGGTGTATGTCGCCCTGTACTGTAACGAACATACTGGTGAGTGGCGGAAGTGTGACGGTGTCGTCGACAATGCGAAGCGCAGTCTTCTGCGCATTGGTATTCCTATGCTTCGGGCCATAGTCGTCAGCAAACGTTACGAGGCAGTCTCGAAGATTTATAACAGCGCCGTGCTCACCAAGGAAATCCATGCCAAGGATAACTTTCTGGCAGCGTTCGGGAAGCACAACGAAAGAAGCAACGAACGTCGACTCACATATTTGCAGCCTTGCGGTGCATCTCCCGATTGGTGTCAAGAGATGGCCACCGGCTGTCCGAAGGTTTGGTCCATGCCCCCAAGGAGTCGTGACTTTCCTGAGTTCAGCCACAAGTTCAGCGCTGATAACTGAGTAGTCGGCGCCAGTGTCGACCAGAGCAGTCACTGATGGTTGTCGACACGAACGGCAATGTCAGCAAAAACGGGTTTGTCAGCGATGTGAGGTGTCGGCTGAATAAAATCGTCGAAGGTCGGTGGAAGGGTCGGAGGAGGCTGTTTTGACAATAGCTTAACAGCGGTCCCACCCCCGGAGGCCGCTGATTCTAGTTTCCCCGGCGTGGGCTTGGGGACCTAGCGGATTGTCCCGCAACAACATCGGCGAAAGTGGAGCACTGATTCGCGCACGTAGAGCGTCGAGGAGACGGAGAGCGTGATTGGCGTCGCTGAATATTCGGAGACGGTAGACTTGCCAAGTATTCTGCGATGGCGCGGGGTCGTTCGCCGTCCCTGGGCCGACGAGAATCTGGCCGAAATTCAGGTAGGCCCATCTGTCGGTACGTGCACTTTCGGTACAAGTGACCTGGCTCACAACAGTGGTAGCATAGTGGCCGATTGTCGGAAGCGCGCCACACGCTAGATTTACGCAAATTGGGTCGTGGATTCTCATAGTGTGGTGGGCCCGAGAAGTACTGCGGCTTCTGCAGGCAAGTCGGTCATTGGTTTTCATAGCGTGGCCCGCCCGAGAAGTGCTGTGAAGTCTGCAGGCTAGTCGGTCGGGAGAAATAGCTGGCTGCCGGTGCAGGAGTACGTACAGCTTCCGGATACGTTAGCAGAGGAGCTTCGATTGGAGGTGGCGCTAATGGTCGTACCAGCTGCCGCACCTCTTCACGGACGACGTCTGTCAGAGCAGCCACTTGAGGCTGTGAAGGCACTGCGTGAAGCTTTTGCAGCTCGTTGCGTACAATGCTACGGACTAGCTCAGCAAGGTCTCTCACGCTCGTGACATCGGGTGTTACCAAGGGTGCTGACAGACATGCAAGGTTGTCGGACCGCTCATACTGCGAAGACCGCTGTCTTAGCATTCGCTCCATTATCGTCGCTTCACGGAGGAATTCTGCCATGGTAGCTGGTGGGTTTCATACAAGTCCTGCAAACAGCTGCTCCTTGACACCCCGCATCAGAATGCGAACCTTTTTGTCTTCCGTCATTGCAAAATCCGCTCGACGGAACAGACGCGACATCTCCTCAACGAACATGGCCACGCTTTCATTGGGTCTTTGATTGCGAGAATTGAGGAGACGTTCGGCTTGTTCTTTCCGGTCAGCGCATTCATACGTGTTCCGCAGCTTAGTGCTAAACACCGGCCAGGTTGTCAAGGCGGCCTCGTGATTCTCGAACCAAATACGCGCCGAATCCTCCAGGTAGAAACAGACATACGTTTCCGGTTCTCGTCCCACTCGTTGGCGACGGCGACTCGATCGTGTTGGTCCAGCCAGTCTTCAACGTCTTCGTAGGGCTCCCCACGGAAGGGCTTTGGCGTTCGAGAGGCTGGTAGCCATGGTGCTGGCGGAGTCGCGGTCTGTTCAGTCTGGCTTGCAGTTGTCGCATATGCCATGGTTCTGGAGCGTTCCGGAAAAGGGCTGAACTGGGGTGGTAGGCCTAGATGCCGCCGACTGCGTCGAAGGTTGGCTGTTTCTACTAAGGCGTCGATTTTAGGATCGAGATCTTCCTCGTGGTAACAGTGCATAGACTATTACCCAGCACCTCCACCAGTGTCACGCTACAAGGTAACTGTAACGTGCTGATAATGGCACACAAGGACGTCAAACTGATTCGAACAACGGCAGTATGACTATTGTTTTTCTCTGCACGTGCATCTTTGTCCTCTTCTGAACAGCGGCACATGCAAGCATGTCAGCATCTGTGGAAATAATAGTTTCAGAACTTGTACTAGTGGCAATATGATCCCCTGGTGCTTTACCGAGTCATCATCATTCACTTTGTGGATATGCGGAGATTGTTTTTCATCTACGCATGCAGGTTAATTTTTCCTAAATATCTAACCTATTTGAATTCTCAATCTTTTGTTCGCTAAATAAGTAGGCTTGGCTAAGACAGCAGAAAGAAACGTGATATTTTTATATCTGTATAAATATGGATGCAATTGACGTTATTGTTCTATTTCATTTAAACAAAGATATGTTGAAGCTGACGTCCACCGAACTGTTGTATCAGTACCGATGCAAGGCTGCTGACCCGAAAGTCTTGGTTTCGACCCCGGCCGCGGCCGTCACGTCTTCATGGAGGCGAAATGAAAAGGCCCATGTACTGCCTAATGTACACCAGATAAAAAAAATTCTGAGCTCTACACTACATTGTTCCTCATATTCATATCGTGGTTTTGGGACTTATTATTGGCGTCTTTTCAAGGAGTGCGAGGGCCACCATATACAACTGTAGTTTCATTGAGATCGTATAATATAAGGGCAGTACGTTTACATATCCGTTAAGGTTCGAGTTGAGTGAATAGTAAAGATTGCTTCCGGACAACCTATTCTAACTATGCACCTGCGCAGAAATAAAAAATCTAAACCAACGTAATGTTCTGGTGTAGGTGTCATTCATATTAGCCGTAGCAGAGGTCGCCACTTTAAATGCAGATTCATTCGAAGAGAACATTTACTTTGGTGCACTACTCTAACTAATAAATGCTTACAGCGTACGCAAAAACGAAAAGGCACAGCTTGTACACTGACGCGAGGCCCTTGTGATTGTTCTAAAGCAGTTTGAACAATACAGACATAGTCTTAGACTCGCAGAACCAGTCATAGTGACTTTATAAAAAATAGGTGATAGTGAAGAAATTCTAATTTTTAAACCTCCGAACTAGTTCTAAAATAGTGTCGAGGAATCAGTGAAATGCCCGTGCTGCTGCTCCGCGCTTATTTCACTATCGTGGTAATCGGTAAGTACTTGCACAAATAATATTCTTTGATAGACGTTATTTGACATTTTATGCGCAATAGTCCGAAAGAATGATATAATGAAAATATTTTTCTTATCGCCTAAACAACGTAATGTTCAAAAATGGAAGCCTCAGAACGGCGCTACAATTTTCATCTTATCGCAACTTTATGCCCCGCGTTAAGCCGGCGAGAGGAAATTACAAAAAAGTCAATAACAAACAAACGCTAATTCCCAGTTGTTGTGCAGCCGGGAAAGTCCCCATGAAAACATACTAATGAGCGTGAAGTAACTCTCGTCGGCAAACTGCGGATTCCACATTAATTCAAGGCACACACAGACAATAAGCTTATCAAGGTGTTTGTGATGGATGACGTGGTCCAATTAACCGCTAAACTGTGACTCCCTCGACTCTATAGAGCGATTGTCGATTGTTCTTAGTTCGTTGGTTTTTTTTTGTTCTGTCATAACGCACAAACTTGAAAAGAGGTCGGCAGTAAACGCAGGCCTGGATACATCAATGGAAGTTGATTTTCTTAAGGTGCCATGCCGTGAAGCGAACGTGGTCCAGGACGAGTTTATTTCACTTCACCGAGTGTGCGATTAGAAAACGCAAAGACAATAGTAGAGCTTGTATCTAGGATACATCACGTACTATCACCCAAACATTATAATCAAGTCATTAATTGGACTATTTTAATATCCACTGCCACACCAAGCTGTCTCACAGCACTCTGCTTCAGTAATATTTATTTGTGGCAATTACAATCTAGAAAATGTTAATTTGTTTTCTTGGAATTTTCCAGTATCTTTAGCTAGACCAAAAATTTCGCACACTTTTTCTTGTGTGTTTTCTCTGCTTAATAAGAATGCGAAAAGCTGCACTTGAATCACGACATACAGTTTTCTGATTGTGCCAAATGGTGATTGCCATTTATAACACGAGTAGTACAGTACTGCTATGAGTTGACACACCGAACCAGTGTGCTATGTGACATTATTGAGAAAATATGTGCTCTTTCGTCTTATAAAGTATATGTGGTACAATGATGCGCTCAGCTACTGTGGTCTAGAAGTGAAGTATTTAGTATCACTAATGCATAGCGATTGTATTGATCATTGATCGAAAGAAATACTTCGTACCAGGTATTCAAAGAATGACCTTCTTCGTGGACCTGTCCGGCGCATACCCATTCACAAGCAAGCAAGCCGACTCTAGCACAGAGGGTGTTACGGTTTACCCTCAAGTGTACGAAAGCAGACAGGAAAACTTGGAAAAAATGCTGGTTATTGACGGGTACTCTCTTAATCTAAAGAAAGCTTCCGTTCTTGCCGACACAGTCCTTCTGCTAGAAGTAACGGAAAATGGTATTGCCGAACAATACGTAAGTGCAAGCTATCTTTTGAAATATTTTAAAGTCTGTTTGATTACGTATTGAGACGAGAGTCACGAAGTCACAGTGAGAGCCCTCGTGAATTGTTGAAAGGGTTTCGCCATAATACTAGCATAATATTAAAGGGACTTCGCAATCCAGCCGCCATGAAAACAAACAAATGAAAAGAACAAAGAAAGAGACGAAACAACAAACGAACAAAATAAAAGTAGATTTGTGTAATATACACAAAGTCCTACGTCTTTCTTGTGGTGTAATGCGCTAACTCTTTATGGAAGAGTTCCGGTTTGTTAATGATCCCCTACTCGAGCTTCACCTACATATCATTAATTTCGGGGATGTAGCGTAATTTTTTTTCGTGGCCTCTTGTAACCTGTTTGATCAAAAGTAGGACACAAATAAACTAAGTTTAAAGTTTGCAGCTGTTCCTTTCCGGTCTTTCTGTGTCCTTGTATTCATTTGCGCATAATTGTTTACCTTGAAGCGTGCCTAAAAAGGTGTTGAACCAAACTCGAACCCAGACCAAAAACTGCAGGTGAGCTTCTGTTGTGCAGCTACGTTTAATCGCATTCTAAGCCACTGTTGCAAAGTGATCACTTTTAAAATGATTAGAATATCAGTGTTCGAGAACCTAGCTTTATGAAGAAGATTACTCAGCTGCTCTCCCCTTCATACAGTTTTTTTCCTGTTCTGCGGCACGGGTTCATCATCCGCGGCTTCGTCCATGCATTCTAACTCATCCACCTATTCAAGCCAAAAGAGAGAAAAATATATTGATGCACAGAAGCACAGGTGTCCCGACATCCTAGCGGATTCTAAAGATACTGCGCACATACCACTGTACCAAAAGCAGCACCTGACGTTTCGATCCCTCAATACACTTGCCTTTACGCCTTGGTCAGGATGCTCTGTGGTATGGCGTCACGGGTTACAGGAAGACAGTTGGTATCTATAAACGTGATTATTATAATGATATATTGTTCCGTTATTCGGTAATAATATTTAAGAAAGTTTCGGCTGTTAAGCTACCTTATGATGATTCGATACGTGCTCGGTGACCCAGACAAGTGTCGCCGGTGGAATAGCATGCGACATATACCCTGTGTCATTCACACTGGAAGAATGGTGAAACCTTCGTTGCTTTATAACAAAAGTTGTCGCGTTTAAAACGTTGCTGCCACAAAAGTTATAATATACATCCAGCAATGACTGAAGCTGACGTAGTTGGTACGAAATATATGTAAAGCATCAAGCCTCCCCGCCCCCTTTTAAAGAACGCTATGTGCGCAGGAGTAGCACGAAGCTCCAGGTTTTTTTTAAAGGGAATGTACAGTCAACCAAAACCGCTTGCGGACCTCGTGCACCAATGCCAAACTACCTGTCCGGATGGATGGATGGATGGATGGATGAATGGATGGATGGATGGATGGATGGATGGATGGATGGATGGATGGATGGATGGATGGATGGATGGATGGATGGATGGATGGATGGATGGATGGATGGATGGATGGATGGATGTGGCTGTACCCTTTAAATTGGGCGCAAGCTAACGCCATCTAGTCGTAATACTTAGTGAACTAATCATTAGATTCATCTTTTTTCCCTCTAAATAGTCAGGTTGAGCATTCGTACTTTGCAGTGAAGGGTTTATTTTCACTCGTGCCTTCACTTTAGCCAACAATCAGATAACCTCCTTCTAGATAAGTCTACCCGCTTAAAGTCTAATTTGCCCTCCCTGTCCCTAAACCCCAGTGCTTTGAAAAAACTCTGTGCCGTCATCCTGAACTATAGGGCGAAGCCCTTTACAGAACATTATCAAGTGTTCAGCAGTTTCTTCTTCCTCTCCACACGCACTGCATACTGTGTCTACCCCTTCGTATTTGGCCCGATATGTATTAGTTCGCAACACTGCTGTCCTGGCCTCAAACAGTAGAGAACTACCACGAGTATTATCATAGATTCTTTCCCTGGCAATTTCCTGCTTAAAAGTTCGATAGATCTCTAGTGTGGACTTCTTAATCATGCCAATTCTCCACATGTCGGTCTCCATATCCTTCATTTTCTTCTTAACCGATAGTTCTTTTTGGTTTGGCCACCTGCTGTTTTGTGAGTATTTGCCATTCAATTTCCTGGTTCGCTTCCTCCATTTTGTATCGACATTCTTCATGTACAAGTAGCTGAAAACCTTCCTAGCCCAACGCTCTTCCCCCATTTCTCTCAATCGCTTCTCAAATTTTATCTTGCTGCTAGCATCCCTGCCCTCAAATGATGTCCATCCCATATCACCTTGTACTCCCTGATTTGGTGTATTCCCGCGAGCTCCTAAAGCAAGCCTTATACCTATTCCACGTTGCTTAATATCTAATCTTGCTTGAGCTTCTGATCTCATGCACAAGACCGCATTGCCGAACGTAAGCCCAGGAACTATGACGCCTTTCCCTATTCCTCTCACAACATCATACCTATTGTAATTCCACAGTGCCCTATTTTCCATCAGTGCTGCATTCCTGTTACCTTTAGTCGTCACGCATATTTCGTGTTCCCTTGGGTACTCGGTCCCATTGCTTATCCATACGCCCAGATATTTGTATTTATCTGTTATCTCTAGCGTGACCTCCTCAATTCTAAGCTCACTACCTTCATTATTATTGAAAATCATAACTGCAGATTTTTCCTTACTGAATCTAAAATCTAACCTATCTCCCTCATTACCGCAGATGTCCATCAATCTCTGCAAATCCTCCTTGTTGTCAGCCAATAGCACTATATCATCTGCGTCCATTATTGTTGGTAGTGCCTGATCAGTGATTTTTCCTTGTTTGACTAAAGAGAGGTTGAATCCCAGTCAACTTCTCTCTAATTTGGCCTCTAATCCTTGTAGGTACATCATGAATAATAAGGGTGACAGGGGACACCCCTGCCTAAGCCCCCGTTTCACCTCTGCAGGCTTGGATACCTGTTTTTCTCACTTTATAACTACCATGTTACCTTTATAGATATTCTTTGAAATATTAGTGACTACATGTTCCACGCCTAGTGTGTCCAGTATTCCCCACAATTCCTCTTGAACCACGCTATCGTACGCTCCCTTGATATCCAAAAATGCTAGCCACAGGGGCATGTGTTTCTTTTCTGCTATTTCGATGCACTGCGTCGCGTCAGTCAGAACAGATTGTCTTCCAACCTCCTTTGTTTCTGAAACCCATTCTGAAGTTCCCCCAGCACCCCATCATCCTCTATCCATGCCTGAAGTCTTCTCTTTATAATCTGCATCGCCAGCCTGTAGACCACTGATGTCACTGTTATAGGACGGCAGTTGTTTATCTCAGCTTTGTCCCCCTTTCCTTTAGAGATCATGCTCATCCTGCTACGTTTTCATCCATAGGGTACTTCACCATCAATTATTAGTTTGCTCACTGCCTCTCTCAAAGCATGCTTAGACTTCGGACCTAATGTCTTTATCAGCATAATTGGAATGCCATCTGGGCCTGTTGATGTACTACTAGGAACCCTTTTCTCAGCCCTTTCCCAATCTCGTTGTGAAAATTGAGCCTTTGCACTACTTGATTCCTCCTTGTCTATTGTGGTGCATAAAGCACTTTGTTAAAATTTTTCTGTCACCATTGTTCTTATATATTCAATAGCTTCGTCCCCTTCTAGCCTAGCACCTTGGGTGGTAGTTATAAACCTTTGCTCTAGGCTTGTCTCATTTCTTAGGGAGCTTAGATGGTTCCAAAATTTCGCAGCTGCCTTTCTATCTTTTTTATGTACTTCTGCCAGCCACTGAGCTCCCTTTCTTCTAATCTTTTCATTGATCAGAAGGGATGCATCCCTTCTACAGCTTAGAAAGTTTTCCCATTTTCTTTGAACATCATCTGTCGGTTCACCCCGCTGCTTAGCATGTCTGTGTTTCCTAGAGGCTTCCTGACGTTCTGCTATGGCTTTCTTAACTTCCTCATCCCACCAACTTTTGGGTTTGTGTCTTCTTTGCCAGGGTGAGTTGTCACGCGTCTTAGCAAGCTGTAGCTCAAACAGTCTAATTAGGTTCGTGTATGTCCACACTGTTTTATTATCCTCCGTGATTACTTTCTCAATTTGTTTAGTGGCTATTTCAATTAGCCTCTCTGTATAAAAATTTTCTTGTAGTTGCTCATCTTGTCTCCTTCCCACTTTCACTGTTCTTCCAAAACTTAGCTTGATAGGTTTGTGACCACCACAAACGTATCACCCACCTGCGCACCATCTAGCGGTGCGACATCTAACGGCGCGCCATTTGTCCCACGTCCGCACCATCTAGCGGTGCACCATTTGTCCGCACCATCTAGCGGCGCGCCATCTACCGTTGACTGCAGGGCGAAGTCGGAAATGCGTCTTCTTGATATTCACTGGCCTTTCAATTTTCTGCTGCCGCGTAGAGCATTGTTAGATTGAAGTTTTCGCGCTAAGCGCTTTTCTGCAGTATGACCGTCACAGTTCTCCTTTCATAGCAGGATAAAATCTAACTTGGCGTGCCTGAAACGGCATACCATTGTCGAGGTGTCACTTCGTAATAAAGAGTGCGACCGATAAACTGTATGCTCATAGTCTGTTCTCGAAGCAGAAGCACGTAGATGGAGATGCCAAAAAGCGCATCGCATTGGAAAGCGAAGAGTTAAAATTATTTGTACCCAGCCAGAAAAGAGACCGGCCCTGGATTAGGGAGAGATGCTTCTCGTGCTATTGACTACCGCTAACGTAGTGGTAATGTCGCGAAGAGGCGTTTGGCCTAGCACTCGCGCCGTCCGTAAACGTTTGTGTTCGATTGTATCCTATATTCATAACGCGTCACCTCGTGAAGTATATATTCTTAAATTGCACACCCTTCAAGCTCTTCAGCGCTGATCAGAGATCTCAAGTAACTAGGGGGCTTGCGAATAATCTTCTGTAAGTGCTTGTGTAACCTTTTTGCCCAAGATACTTTTAGAAGGGGAGGAGGGGGGTCAGACCAACGCACATATAAATGTGAAATAAAAGTGTAATATAAATTTCACCTGTTTACACTGAGCCGTACCGCGGTTATAAGATTACTTTTCGGGTCACGCGCAGTTGTCAGCCACCACCACCGCTGCCGTCTGTAACAACATCACTCGAAGGTAGAAAAGAAAAACAACCCTTGCACCAATGGCACAGTGGGGCTCAAACCGCGGTCTGCTGGGATCCTGCCCAGTATTCTACCACTGAGCTACACAATTTTTTTTCATCGTATTTTTTTCCAACAGTTTCCAACAGCTGGCTACACCGGTGCTTGTGACTTGTTGTCACGCTTGCCTTAAGCAGGCTTGATTTCGGGAAAGCAATCGCGTTAATACGACTTATAAAGCGTTTTACAACAGCGAAAGAACAACCAGTCGTCGCACAATGCAAATAGCGTAACGAGCGGGCCGTTCAATGCTCCAAACCATCACAAAAACTTGGTCTTGTTCCCCTCTTAACTGTGGCGCATACCCACTTCAGCCATAGTTCCTCATCGTCGTCAGCCACTGCATGGACAATTGGCACAAAATTCCTAGGAAGTGTTTTGCAGATGCCACGCTTTTCATAAGAATGACAAAAAATAGCATAGCGGAGGCCTGTCTACTACCTAAAAGTTTATTAATAATGCCCTAGTCGGTACCAAGAAAAAGTGCTTGCAGTAATTACCCGAAGAGTGTTTTGAAAAGGCTCTGATAGGCCGCTGTTATAGCTTTCGCTATGACGGACTGCTCCTACCGAGCAGGTATGGCGCTTTTTGATTTAATGACTATTCACTATTTATTTCAAGCATAAGTGTTCACAGACGTTATGCGCAAGTTCACATGGAAGTTCACAGTCACGTGAAAGTGTTCACACAAGTTATACGCAGGTTCATGGCTCCCACTATGAGAGACACTTGTTCGAAGATCCGGACAAGCTGGCATCACTGCTGCTCAAGCCGGTAGTTCCAGGAAATTATCATGTCGTGAGTAAAGAGTTTTAAGTTACACGCTGATTCCCCAAGTAGCCCTCATTTTGGGTACTGCTAAGTAGATGTGTTCGAAATACCTCGAAATCCTCACTGTTAGCCTGTATCTTGTACAAGCATGCAAGCGCACACAGAGGACTTGACCTCCCTTCTCCTACTACCCTACCGAAACAAACTGCTGGATATACATCCGTACATGACAATTTGTTTATACAAGACAGAATCGACAAAGAGCTCATGTAATATTTACACTGGGGAAAGTTCTTGTTATTGCCATTTTTAAGAAATCAACAAATAGATCAACAAAACAAGAAATAAACAAAAAGTCAGCAAGTGGAACAAGTTCAATGCTGTAAAATATGCCATGCAACAACTGGGACAGGAAAACCGCTCTTTATTTTTCAGACAGGCATGGTGAATCACACTCACAGAATTGAACCTTGTGAGAATTGGGAACGCACATCACAGAAAAGACTGGCGCACCGAATATCACTAATCCACGTCGAAACTGGGATTTATGATGTCGTGAATGATGTCGGTAAGCTGCAAGCTTTCTGCTGACTGCACCCTTCCTCCCGGCTTAGTATGTATGTATGTATGTATGTATGTATGTATGTATGTATGTATGTATGTATGTATGTATGTATGTATGTATGTATGTATGTGTGTATGTATGTATGTATGTATGTATGTATGTATGTATGTATGTATGTATGTATGTATGTATGTATGTATGTATGTATGTATGTATGTATGTATGTATGTATGTATGTATGTATGCTGATTGATTGATTTGTGGGGTTTAACGTCCTAAAACCACCATTTGATTATGAGAGACGCCGTAGTGGAGGACGTCGGAAATTTTGACCACCTGGGGTTCTTTAACGTGCACCGTAATCTGAGTACACTTGTAGGTATGTATGTATGTATGTATGTATGTATGTATGTATGTATGTATGTATGTATGTATGTATGTATGCATGTATGTATGTATGTATGTATGTATGTATGTATGTATGTATGTATGTATGTATGTATGCTACCTTACCTCACATAACGATCACATGCTTTTAAAACGTGACCTCAAAACAATTGAAAAAAGGTCCACTCTGTGGCTCAAGCAACTAAACGCCAAAAAAAAAGTGAATTCATGCACGTGTCGCTGAAACACTCTCATGCCCTACACCTACTCTTTGCATTCTCTTTTTATTGAGCTGGTTCATCCATACGGGTACCTCGGGGTTACTATCATTAGCAAGCTCAAATGGTTCGAACATATTCATAATCTGGTAGCCACAATTAACATATCTCTGGGATCTACTAGACGGTCCCTATCATCATCACCGCCTTTGATCCGAAAACTTGCATACGACACATTTACACGCACTAAACTGGAAGTCGCATCGGCCATTTGGAACCCACATCAAGCGTACCTTGTTGACCTACTTGAAGCTGTCCAAAACCACGCAGCCCGTTTTATTAAAACCCCGTACGACCGTCGGCTAAGTGTCACAAATATAAAATCATCAGTCGACATTAAATTGTTAGCACTTCGCAAAAAAACCTCTCGCTTATGCCTCTTTCATAAGCTCTATTGTAACTTTCCACACCTACGTGACATGTTTCTTCTCCCACCAAACCGCACTTTACGCCACCTGTCCCGCTCCCTCAGTCTTTAAAAAATTCAAGGCTCTACCAATTCGGACAACAACTCCTTCTTGCCAATAGCCATTGCAGAATGGAATAGTTTACGTGACAGTGTTGTGATTGTACATCAACCCATCAAACTTTGAAACAAGTTTATTGAGTGCTGATGCGTAATTAATTGAGATATTTGTGTAATTGTGTTTTCATCTTGAGCGCAATATCCTTTACGTGCATTTTGATTATTTCATTGTAAATTTTATTTCTTTTTTTGCTTTCTTAATGACTGTTTGAATTTTTTTCCCTTGTGTATGCTAGCTCCCCCCTTGCGTAATACCCCAACAGGGGCCTTTAAGGGTAAATAAGTGATGATGATTATGTATGTATGTATGTATGTATGTATGTATGTATGTATGTATGTATGTATGTATGTATGTATCACTGCCGAGATCAATGACTTTATCACAGAACTGTGTGTGAGCCACTAGGTATGTGTCTTACTTTCTGTACGAAGAAGGACACCAATTTGTAACATTTCAAAGTACCTGAATACATGGACACATGGGCTGTTGAAGGAGAGCTCAGGAAATCTCTTCCCATGACAATTTATTGAAGTTGTGTTTTTTCGATGCTTCTTGCGCGGGCCCGATACTAGAAAAACTGGAGAAATAGCAAAATACTTTGCAAGGTGCACCACCGCATATCCAGGAAGTAAATGATGGTGAATGTTCGAAGCGCGGGTATCACTTAACCTCTTTGAATCACTTAGAGGAAACGTGTCAAACCTTCCTGTGCGTTTAAAACGGGTAAGTGATAACGTTTGGGTGGGTAGCAGTAGCAGTGCGTAACGCCTTCGGCATTTGGCAGCTGCTTCCCGCACTCTCGCCGCCTCCGTGTTCGCTAGCCGGCACTGCCATGCCGCTGCAGCTTCGCGGGTCTTCAACTCCGGGTCAGTTTGCCGGCGCTGCCTTTATGCCGCAACTTCCCGAGCCTGCAACTCTGGTTCCGCTTGTCTGCGTTGCCATGTGGCAGCCGCTCTGAAAGCCCTCAAATACGCATGCAGTTTTGTTGATGGTGATGACAAATGCACAACCATGGCTCATATCATTGCTGCGGAGTTGCCAATCCAGAATCGGAATGAATTCGGAATCATTTCACATTTTTGCGGCCCCGGAATGGAAGGGCGACAATACTTGGAGAAATGTAATTAAGCGCATTTTGCATGGAATAGAACGGGGATGAAATTACGTCCTTTTCCGAGAATTGAGTATAATCGACCACGTTCGCTACATTTCGTATGTTTCGTAAATCTCCTAGCCTTACTTCGTATACAGTTCGATGTGTTGCTATCGCATTCATCGCTATGGCCTTATGTCGAACAGTGACATTTTTGCTGGTTAAAATACTAGCAATGTTCTTTTGTTGAATAGAATGAATATTTGTTTCAAATCAAGCATTTTGCAATTCTTTGGCTATTTAGAAAAATGTTACATTGTCATTTTAGCTCTGATTTGAGAATAGCTGCCTTATTATTCGTAAACAAGTTCAAGGACAATTTGATTCGATTGTGTTTTGAAATTCGCAATCGCGCACTGCTAGCCACTTGAAGTTTATGAAGTAGTCGCGCACTTCTGGTCCCTTGAAAAACATAAGGGTCGTTTTTGGCCATTCTGCATGCCAGTAATATATTCACTCTTGTCCTTTTCAGAAAACCAGTTGGAAAATGAATCACGTAATCCAGAAATTGGTACGTCTCCGGACTAATATAACCCTGCCTTGAATAAATATAGCTGAGAAGTAACAGACAACAATCCGAGGAAAGTATAGGAGTTGTTACAAGAAGTAATAGTAAAGTAAATTTTAAGACTGAAAAGTGGTCGAAAAGCAGTCGAAAAGTCTCGGTCCCTGCGGCTGGCAGGTACCGAACCTGCGACCTTCGAAAAACGGGTTCGCTGCTCTACCAAATGAGCTTCAGTGGTGGTCGTCTTCCCGTCTAGTTTATGATGTGCTTTGAAACCTGAGAGTACTTGTCAGCATTACTAATAGTTATGACAAGTATGGAGCACTCTTTTCCTGCCTGTTGTCTTCTCGTAGCACGTGATCTTATCAAAAACTGGCAGCTTAGAAATAAATTTTTTTTCTATTTCACCTGAAGGCACCAAATCGTGGAAAGAACTGAGCAGGTTTCAAAAAGTGTGAGAAGCCTAAAAGCTGTGAAGGCAGACTTCTGAATAGGGGAAAAATCGTATGTATGCGTTGAGGAACAAGGAAGACAGCGTCATAACCAATCTGGATAGGATAGTGGAGATGGCGGAGAATTTCTACAGAGAGCTGTACAGAAGTCAAAAGAACCAGGATAATATGTGAGAAACAATAATGGATCAGATGAGTTCAACATCCTACCAGTAAAGACAGGGGAAGTAAGGACAACCTTAGATGGAATGCAAAGAGGCACATCTACTGGTGAGGATAAGGTAACAATGGACCTCCTGAAAGATGGCGGAGAAGTTGTGAAACTAGAGATAGGAAAAAATCGGATGTATGCATTGAGGGACAAGGAAGGCAAATTAACTAGCAACAACAATAGGGCAGTTAAAATAGCGGAGGAGGTTTAGAGAGATCTGTACAGTAGTCGGGACAACCACGACCTTATTACAAGAACTTGCAGTAACCCAGATGACATCCCACCAGCAATGGTAGAAGTGAGAAAAGTTTTGAAGGGAATGTTAAGAGGCCAAGTTGCTGGTGAGGATCAGGTAACATCAGATCGGCTGAAAGATGGAGGATAGATTGTGTTAGAAAAACTAGCTACCTTATATAAACAGTGTCTCTTGACAGAAAGGGTGCCCGAATCTTGGAAGAATGCCATCATCTTAATCCATAAGAAAACAGACGTCAAAGATTTCAAATATTACAGGCAGATCAGCTTATTATCCATTCTCTACAAACCATTTACAAAAAATAGCGAATAGAGCTAGGGTGATTTTAGAGTTAAAGCAACCAAAGGACCAAGCAGGATTTCGTACCGGCTATTTCGCAATGGACCATATTCATACAATCAATCAGGTAATAAAGAAATGTGCAGAATACAACCAACTTATACATAGCTTTCATAGATTACGAGAAGGCGTTTAACTCAGTCGAGACATCAGCAGTAAAGTAGGCACTACAAAATCAGGGCATCGAAGAACTCTACCTAAACGTACTGGAAGAAATCTACAAATGATTCACAGCCACCGTAGTTCTCCTCTAAGAAGGTGACAGAATACCAATAAAGAATGGTGTAAGACAGGGAGACATGATGTTTTCGATGCTATTCACGGCGTGTTCACATGAGGTATTCAGGACCCTATAGACTGGCAATAGTTAGGGATAAGGGTTAATGGAGAGTATTTTAGTAACCGGTGATTCAATGGTGACATTGCCTTGATGAGTAACTTAGAGGACGAACTAGAGTTTATCATTGTTAAACTGCTCACAGAAATCAGAAAAGTATGCCTGAAAATTCATCATCATCATCATCATCATCATCATAATCATCCTGACTACGTACACTGCAGGAAAAAAGCCTCTGCCATGAATCACCACTCGACTCGGTCCTGTGCTTGCTGCTGCCATTATGTAACCGCGAACTTCCTAATCTCATCTGCCCACCTGACTTACTGTCTCCCCCTAACCCGTTTGCTTTCTCTGAAAATCCGGTTAGTTATGCTTAATGACCAGCTGTTATTCTGCCTACGCACTACATGCCCGGCCCATGTCGATTTCTTCTTCTAGATTTGAACTATGATATCCTTAAACCCCGTTTGTTCCCTAATCCACTCTGCTCTCTTCGTGTCTCTTAAGGTTACACTTACCATGTTTTTTTCTATTGCTCGCTGCGTCATCCTCAATTTAGGCTGAACCCTATTTGTGTGTCTCCAAGTTTCTGCTCCGTAGCTAAGTACCGTCAAGATACAGCTGTTATATACCTTCTTCTTAAGGGATAGTGGCAATCTACCTGTCATAAATTGAGAGTGCTTGCCAAATGTGCTCCACCTCGTTCCTATTCTTCTAGTTACTTCAATCTCGTGGTTCGGCTCGGTTATTACCTGCCATATGTAAACATAGTCACTTACAACTCGAAGTGCACTATTACCTATCTCGAAGCACTGCTCTCTTCCGAGGTGGTTGCACATTACTTTCGTTTTCTGCTGATTAATTTTAAGACCCACCTTTCTGCTCTCCTTGCCTAACTCCGTAATCATGAGTTGCGATTCGTCCCCTGAGTTACTCTGCAATGCAATATCATCGGCAAAGCGTAGGTTACTAAGGTACTCTCCATTAACTCTTATCCCTACCTGCTCCCATTTTAGGCTTCTGAAAACCTCTTGTAAACACGCGGTAAACAGCATTGGGGAGATTGTGCCCCCCTGCCTTACACCGTTCTTGATTTGCATTCTGTTGCTTTCTTTATGAAGCATCAAGGTAGCAGTTGATCCCATGTAGATTTCTCGCATTGTGTTTATATATACTTCATCGACGCTCTGATTCCGCAGAGTCTGCAGGACGGCTGATATTTCTACTCAATCAAACGCCTTCTCGTAATCTATGAAGGCTATGTAGGTTACGAGAAGGCGTTTGATTCAGTAGAAATATCAGCCGTCATGCTGAAAATTAATATGCGCAAAACTAAAGTAATGTGCAATAGTCTCGGCAGAAACACCACTTTGCGATGCGTGGAGAGACATTGTAAGTTGAAGGAATATGTCTACTAAGGACAGGTAGTAACAGTAGAGCCGAAGCGTAATAGGAAAATAACTAGGAAAATAAGAATGGGGTAGATTACATTCGGCAAGCATTCTCAAGCAATGAATGGTCATGTGTCATTAATACTCAAGGGGAAGGTATATAACAGCTGCATGTTGCTAGTCTTTACTACTTACGGAGCAGAAACCTGGAGGCTTACAAAGAGGAATCAGCTTAAATTGAGGACGACGCAGCGAGCGATAGAAAGAAAAATGATAGGTGTTCCTTATGAGACAAGAGGAGAGCAGATTGGGTCAAGGAACAAATCGGGGTTAAGGATATCATAGTTGAAATGAAAAAAAAGAAATGTACATGAGTCGGACACGTAGCACGTAGGCAGGATAACCGGTGGTCATTAAGGGTAACTGGCAGGATTCCTATAGAAGGCAAACGCACGAAGGGGAGACAAAAAATCAGGTGGGCCGTTCAGATTAAATAGTTTGCGGTTATAACGTGGTAATTGAAAGCGCAAGACCGGGTGGATTGGCAGATCATGGGAGAGGCCTTTGCATTGCAGTGGGCGTAGTCTGGATGATGTAGATGATGATGATGTTGATGATGCATCAAGTCTGCTAGAACAAGACCCTGACTGTGACTGAAGGAGAAAAACAAAAAAAATCAAGGGCTTGTATTTGTTTTTTTATTTAACAAATTTAATCAGAAAAGAAGGCTTTGATGTCTGTGGAAGTATACGAGATGTGGTTGGAGAATGATCCTTGTCAATCTCTTCTTTACGCTACATTTTTGTTTACAGAAAGTCGTGACCTCCCAGAATCCTATACTGTGGAGACACACTTCATCACCGCTCTAAATCACACCGCGTACTTCGGCAATGAAACGGAAGAGCGCATAGCCTATGCTATGCTCTTTATGCATTCGGTAAGTGAGGACAGGAACGCCCAGGAACTTCAGTGTCGCTGTTGATGAGATTTAAACGGGAGTCAGTACAGAAGCTAAAAGTAGCTAAAGTAGTCAAGCCATCCACTCCTATTGCAATATTTGTACCCAAATTTCAGAGAAGTGGTATTATGTAACAAGTTTTAGTGTTGACAAAGAACTAATGTTATTTTGAATCAGTGATAAAATGAAAATATGTGCACAGTTTTTTTTCCTCTTTCTACGTCTTCAAGTCCCACGCTAGTTGCAAATAAGTGAACGAATTGTTTGTTCTGTGCGCCATCATATAGTCTATGTAGAACATCTTCACTGTCAGGGGCAGAGTAAGATTGGAACATTCCAGGCAACCACTCAGTAGAAACGTAAACCATATAATAAAATTTTGCTCGAAGTCATAGGCCAAAAACAATTAGGAAATTGTCATAATTCCAGAACACCTTTAGGTTGTGTCATGGGGTCGAAGATGAAAAGTGCATCTTCATTTTCTCACGGGTTGCTGTTTTTATCAATTTCAAATGAGCACACGTGCTCATGTGAAGTGCATCTGCATTAGAAGTTGGCCCATAGCGTCAAGTTTGTTGGCAGGCTACGTGAACAGCGTGCTAGCCACACGTTTGCCAACCTGCACGCAACGTTGCCAATTTTATCTTTGCCAGAAAGCGCAGCTCAATTTCATCTCTGATTGGAAAGGTATGTGAGTAATTAACACCATGTAAATTTTTTATCTGAATGATGAAACCAAAGACGCCTTCGCGAGTCCCCCACAGTGGGTGAAAGTAAAGCCAGATTGCTCCATTACTTTGTAAAACTAACTAGGTGAACAAGAACGAGACCTTTGTCACTATATCTTAGCAGGTGTGCCGAACGTTGCGTAGAACTATCTGTCTGAGTACCAGGCTGCTTGCGGGCGCTGTGCACGCGCATGCATCGACTGGCACGTCAGAAGAGCTTGAAAACAGAAGGTAGTCCTTAGGCTTGCTCGGAAGTTTAACAGCAAACAATTAGGTAAATGGACCCAAAATGAACCAACATCGAAAGTTAGTGCAGACAGAATGAAGCCACAATTCATGCCGACCTAAAAGTTTAGTCGCCTGGCTCAGTCATAAAGCAATTATATTGGCGTATTGCAGCCACCTACGACTTCTCTGAGTGGCAGTTTCTTTAGTAAACTACACTGTCGTATGTTTGGCATCAAGGAAAAGTGGCGGTGTCATCATCCGAGCAACGCGGGCGCCAGAAACGACACTCTGTGGTTATAGGACCTTCAATTTTTTATCACCTGCCACGCTGGTGTAGTCGTTACGGTGCTCAACTGCTGAAGCGGAGGTCGCAAGATCAAATCAAGATCAAGATCAAGAGCAGCGGCAGCCTCGTTTTCGGTAGAGGCGAAAATGCTTAAAGGGGTAGTGTCACAAAATTTTGGGGCTGAGAGAGCCTGCGGGGTTGATTCTCGTGAACATTCGTATGTCATCTAGAAGATATCAACAGCGAATATAGTCTTGAAAGGTATTTTAAATTCATTTTGAAGTTTGTTCGAGCGACCAACTCCTTAGCGCTGTAGACACCATCGGAGGGGACCCCGAGGTGACCCCCTACTTCCCTCATGTCACCACGCTATTGTCAACAAAACAAGTTATGTTGACTTCATAACCGCCTTTTTTTGCCGCGTTAGTTTTCGCAGTCTATATTTCTCAGCGGCTGGTTGTGAGTGTGTGGCCGTGGCGCACGCTGAGAAAGTGAAGTGTTTGGCGACATTCCAGTCCCGTTTCCTACCCGAAAGGTATTCTTTATGCAGACCGTGCGGAAGTGCGTCACAGTTTGGTGTGCGGACGTGGTCAAGAGCTGCACACTCTATGGCTACTTTTGCACTCTGTTTTTTTGAAAATCTCTCAAACCGAAACTGAAACTGATTGATAGTGAGGGGCCTGTAATCAATTATCTGTCGCGTGCTGCAGCAAATGATGCGTCGTGTCATGACTAACAGGCTCCCAGCAACGCCTTGCAGCAGAAAAACGCGAGGCCAAGGCTTTTGCGTCACTACCTCTTTAAGGCCCATGTACCCTAGATTGAGATGCACACTAAAGAATAACACAACAGCATACAATTAGCTTTATTGAGGGGTGATTCGGAAAGTCCCTTTACTGGAGAGGCGCCACCACGGGTGACTCCCACGTCGAGACGGTCAGGCCATCCCTGATTACCGTGTCGCTGGCGTTCTGGGGGTCCCGTAACTGCGCAGCGAGGTTGGAGCTGTAGAGCGCTTTCTCCACACTCTGCTTCCGTGGTGAGATGATTGTTGTACCGTAAGAAGAGACACCACATGACCATGCGCTTCAAAGTGCAGAAGGGCTGTCGGAACTGCGAAAATAAGGCAAGGGTGGTCAAAGTTTTGAGAGTCTTTCACTACCACGCCTCTCATATTGTTATCTATGTGCTAGGACGTTGAACATCACATATTATTATTAAACTTTGGAACAACACTTTTCGTTTTTGTCGGCAGAACTACCACATTAAACACACCTGCGGTGCTCTCCTCGATATATTCCTCGATTTTCTTGAGTTCTGGCATGGTCTATCTGTTGTTATGAAAAGTGGTCGGCATTTATGGTTCCCAAGAAGCAGTAATCGTTCTAGTCGTGATGCGGCGGTGAAGTGACAAGAGCACAAACGCAGGCAGTCGACGCCAATGTGCTTTCTCCAGGATTTTCAAATGCATTCAAATGAGGACTCGCATTGTATTTCTTGCAAAGCAGCTTTTCATTAAAAAAAATTCTCGTCACTTCGGGCCAACAGCATTTTAGTAGAACGTTCAAGATTTTCCAGATGTTCTCGAAGCTTTGCGCAACAATCCCATGACTGGACACCTTGGATATTTCCATATTGCAACAAGCGCCCAAAAGTACAAACACTTAGAAAGGACACATGACGAGCACTCCCTTGTACTTTTTAACGCGATAGCGTTAGAGAGCTCGTGTCGCAGAAATCCCGCCATCGGTGTCAGCCCCGTTGTTTGTGAGCGAAATATAGTCTGTTCTTCTGTGACCGAAAACTCAAGTCACCAAGATCACCGCGGGAGGCCACTACTTGTCCATGTGTGCGAACGATCCCACTGAGAAAGCCAAACATTCGAAGAAAAAAAATAAATGCTCAAGGTCACGAGGCGCGATAGTTTCTCTGCCCTTGCCACGCCTCCCTGCTTAACTTTCAGCGCTTTCGTCGGGACTAGAGAAGAGATAATGCAATGGCAGCGTGTGACAAACCGCTGTAACTCTACCCGCACTGTGGAGTTACAAAGGCAATATTTTGCCAGGCAATAAGATCTTCTAGTGAATTAATTCTATGGTTACTTGAAAAGTGTTTCAGGGCCCCTTTAACGCATTTGTTCGACAGGTGCCACAACGAAAACGAGCCCACCCGATGATTAGTAGGCGCTTGTGGGAAGCCTCAAACTACGTCGAAAAAGACCGGGATAGTGCAGCCACCGCCGCTAAAAACACACACAAGAACTTTCAAACAGCTCTACAAACAGTCAACTATGTCCATCCAGCAAAAAACATGTCATGCCTTTCTAGAGGCGCTCATCAAGCAAACAGCAAATGCTAGATAATGTGCCGTTATCTCTGAGGCATTGTGAGGCTCTTTATTGCCTCCAAGATGGCGTGCGCACGGGGTGTATCTTGGATGCCTTGCAGCTCTTGCTTTAGATAAAAAAAACTGTATATACCATTCGCGTGCGTGCGCTGATATGATCTGCTGTGTGCGTGTGTGTGTATGTAACACAATATATGAATAAGTAAGCACTTAGTGGTTGAAGAGCGCACTAGAGGCCGAATTTCGCTATCACGTTCAACTCTTAAAGGTGAAGCTTAAGTGACCCCTATTTTTGTACTTTTGGTGCTTTTTTCATTATGAATTCATACCAACATGCCGTACTGGCAATTCTAAATGAATTTTTCCGTGTGCTCGCTAGAATGTATGAGAAGTATTATTTGCCTCGCCTCCCGTGTCACTTACGGTGTCACTTACTACATAACGGCTTACCGAGACCATAGAGACGGAATGCACCACCTACCAGGCACGCCGAAGTTCTCCTGTTCATCAAAGCCCTTCGCCGACCTTTAAAGAAAATAACGTTAGCAACTTTGACTTCTCGAAATAAACGAATCGCCGTAGCCACAGTGTACATCTCCCGCTACACCGAAAAGAGGGCCCTGCCGAACAGAAGTGCCGTCGAGGCAGCGAAATTCTTTCTTCAGTACCTCGTTCTTCATCATTGTGCTGCAGAGGTTCTCGTCACCGGCAGTAGTGGGACCATTACGGCTCACCTAACGTAGCCTATCATAAGATGCAGCCATACAAGCCACCTACTACTTATAGATCAATGGCACCACTAAGCGTCCCGTCTAAATAGTAAAGGATACTTCGATGTCTCGGTGCACTTAACTAAGTAGTTGTCCCCGCCAGGAAGCCGTACTCTGAGTGAAACTGGGCATGCATGAAGGTAGGGCACCATGTGCACCCCAAGCTTCTCTCCCTGTGCGCTAGCGAAGTTTAGAACTTTATTCTTCCACTACCTTTTTTTAACATACGTTTCTTTCTTCAACATTGTGTGCCTTTGCTGAATAGAGACCATGCTTTTTCATACAAGAGCAAATACACAAGCGCTTTTTTAATTTTAACGTCAACGACCCATTGCACGTATAACCATCTTTCTTACGCTCGCAACGCGTGAAATGTCAAACATACCCGCTTGCAAAAGACAAACCATGTCAAACAAACCAGCGTGCACACTAGGGCAAACGGACCCGAACCTAGGTCCGTTCCGTGTCAGCCCAGTGTTCTACAACTTAGCAATGTCGGTCCTCGAAAACCTTACGCACAAACATCTTATACGAGTAGCATGCCGGGAAAGAACAGCTTTAACATACGCAATATAACGTGATCGCATAGTAAAATAACCAAGCATCACGCAGTACAACCTTTGTAACCAAGCATCACAAAATATAAATTCGATCACGAGTGGGTTGATGGATGCTTCCAACCCATTAAAAGGGGCTCAGCGATACTTCTTGATCGTCTTCAGCCATTGAATCAATTAATAGAGCATTGCGTACCTTGCAAGCGTACTTGTATTAGTAGCGCCATAAGAGTTTGCAACGTTTTCTAGAAACAGCACTCTTATAGCTTTCACTGCGGCTTTGCTGTGGCTTTCTGCGCAGACCTGGTGTTTTTCTTACTTTGTTTTTTCTTAATATTTTGTGTGACTGTGGTTACAGACATCGGTAGTGGTGGTGGCGGACAACTACAGCAGCCTTACTGCTTTACACTTTTCATAACAGCGTTTGTTGTAAAATTAGTTTGACTGATATATATATACGAAAGGCCCCAGCGGTCACCCTAGGACTGCCACGAACGGCCTCCACTGACCATTTACTTGGCAAGGGAGCTCACATATGGTGGAATAAACGAAGCACTCCCCTCTACAACCAGGTCGACAGACTTGAGCTCTCATGCACAGGACGAGTAGTGCTACGGCATGATATAGAACCACCCTATAAGCGGACGAAGAACATAAAGGCAAGATACCGTCACAGCTCTGAGAATCCTGCACATCCAAATCTCACGAGAAACGAAGACACGAACCAGCGGACTTCAGTCCAATACATTCGCGCATGGCATTTTATTGCATCATGCGAGATGCAGCTATATCTGCCCACGCTCCTATATGGTAGATACTTCGTCACACCGAGTGCACTGCAAAGCAAGCGACCCAGCGCTAAAAAGGGCAGCCACAAATGTCGACGCAAACCACCCCAGAAAATACTGGGGGGCCGCGATCTTGAGGCAGGACCAGGTCCAGTAGAGTCAACTCGTCGCCAGAGCCCGGCGAGCTGTCCGGGGGAGATGGTTCCTGCATTCAATGCCCCTCCCACATTTTATCGCAAGCGTTTGTACAACAGACGCCTTTCATTTCTCTTTCCTGTGCTTGTGTGGTATGCAGATTTTAGAAGTGACAAACGCTGCTTTCTCCAAGTCGGCTTTAGTTTAAAAAAAAACGCTTGGTAAATACTGATTCCTCTTTTTATCACGAACTGATCTTGCCTTTGACTGTTTCAAACTTTTTGCGAAGGATTCACAGGCGATGTGGAATGACTGCTGCCCGTCTTACTGCGCAGTGCTTATCATGATTGATTGATTTGTGGGGTTTAACGTCCCGAAACCACCATATGATTATAAGAGGCGCCGTAGTGGTGGGCTCCGAAAATTTGGCCACCTGAGGTTCTTTAACGTGTACTCAATTCTGAACATATGGGCCTAGGAAATTTTCGCCTCCGTCAGAAATGCAGCCGTCGCAGCCGTGATTTGAACCCATGACCTGCGGGTCAGCAGTCTAGTACCTTAGCCACTAGACCACCGTGGTGGGGCCAGTGCTTATCATGACGAGATACATACGGAAATTATGCCATATGGTTATCCTCAAGTATATATATCCAGGAGAATGTTCTGTTACTTTCCTCTTTTTCGAACTACATGAATACCTAAGTTAGCCTTCATGGTTACATTGCCTAGGTGCCTACAGTCGGCGAATATAAATACATCCACATCGGAAATGATCAGTTGTGATTTATACAGAAGCCTACCCTCAACTTGATACATTGTCACAATACCATTATAAAGTGCGGAACCCTTTTGGGAGACCGGGCTAGGATATGTTGCCATCGCTAGCCGTAATTACCTTAGCCAAAGACACGTATAACATTAAAAAAAAGACGATACAAGGTCAACATTGAATGACAGAAAATAGGAAAAATGTGAAGAAAACCAGAAGTGCAAGAAAGAGAAAGGAATAAGCAGAGAGGAAGTAGGAAGAAAATAACGACAGAAAAATACAGAAACACGAAAAAGAGAATGAGAACGATGGAGAATGAAAAAAGAAATAAAAAAACAAGGCTGCCAAGTTTTGCATTTTTTTAAACTTGAGACCATAGTGCAAAGCTGTCTTACATTTTTTTGCTATTTTTGCTTGTGGTACACTATTTGTTCACAGCCATAGATGCACAGTTTTGTTTTGGTCTACCTTTGCAGGTGAGCCTCCGCTTGCAGCAACTCGTGCCCCCCGCCAGGATAGCGTTAACAGCAATAGAAGGGCTGCAGGTAACGAAGACACGTTAGGATATTTTGCGTCCATGCTGATCAGAGCATTACCTTTCAGGCCAAAACAGACTATCTACATATACATGACGACGGACGAATCATGGTAGATCAAACATTGTCTGCATTGGGGAGTCTGGCACGTACCAGCGAAGTACACAAGAAGTCCGACATCCTATATATGGCAGTCAGGTAATTGTACACAAAGTTTATTACATAACCTAAACTACTGCTTCAGTATTGCATGGAAAATGCTACCAGAGTCCATATTGCACCGTGGAAACTGCATATAAAACACCAAGAGCAGGTTGTGCTGGCTCAGTGGCCTTCACCGTGGAACAACAAATTATTGCTGCTACCGCTTCATTGCTGGAATTGTGTGCATGCTGCAAAGGCTAAAGTATTTAGAGGTGCAGATTCTGTAGTAAAAAATTACTAATAGGAGAGTGTGGGATTCCTGAATACAGTGCAAGGACACAGACAAATAAGTGCAATTTTGTAGTTGTACACGTTGAAAGGATGAATAAGCTTGATGTTCTGATTCATATTCTATAAATGGTGACCTTTTTGCCTCCTATGCCTTTGGTTTCAGAACTATCAGTCGGTACACCTGTGCTAAATAACACATTGGAATGTAAACTCACTCTTACCCAGCAAGCTAAAAGAAACAACCCCGCTTAATTCATTGTCTCGTATTTTTTCAAGAGAATGACTTTCAACAATGATTACAGCAAGAGACTGTTTTAAGGCGTGTCGACTGTTTTCACATAAACAAGAATGACAATATGTGCGCCGTCGGTTAGCGCCGTTCAGTATATGGCAATGTTCTGCCAATACAGGCCCAGACGTGCAGACTCAATTGAGTTTTCACGCATTAGAGGCGAAGAAAGTATTTCTTTGTGAACCAGGTGCACATTTATTTGAGTCTCTATTTTTTTCCGAAGCTAAGATCGTCGGTTCATGGCTCTACGCGTTGCAGGCCAGCAAATCCACGCGGGCATTGCTAGGTTTTTTAAAGACAACCGGAACGTGACCGTTTCTAGGCGTGCAATGGACAAGGTCACATAGACGATTGGAACTTCACTGCTTATAAGCGTGCAATGGACAGGCTCACATGTACCCACATGTTGCCCTTCACTTCTCTCTTTAATCCCATCAACTTTTCCCCCCGTGCTGGGTAACAACTTGGACAAGCGTAGGGTTGCCCTCTCTGCCCTTCATTTCTTCCCTTCTGCATCCTAATCTATCTATCTATCTATCTATCTATCTATCTATCTATCTATCTTTCTGTCTGAACATCCCAAAACCACCATATGATTATGAGAGACGCTGTAGGGGAGGGCTCCGGAAATTTCGACCACTTGGGGTTCTTTAACGTGCACCCAAATCTGAGAACACGAGCCTACAACATTTCCGCCTCCATCGTAAACGCAGCCGCCGCAGCCGGGATTTGAACCCGTGACCTGAGGGTCAGCAGCCGAGTACCTTAGCCACTAGACCACCGTGTCGGGTGCAGCTATCATCACATGCTCAGGAAGTGCCCTGTCTTACGGGTTGAAGATATAACATCGTCCTAGTGGGATGCTGTGCTATGCAGTCTGGATTTAATGACACAACTATAGGCAAAGCAACGGGCCCACGACAAGGTAGAAAGATTAGGTGGCACCGGCTATGCGCCAGTGCACGGCACGATGAAGTAAATAAAGTTTTTCCATAACATACCATACTTGTCTAGGCTATAACGAGAAGTAATTCCAATTAGCGAAACAACCAATACGCAGTAAATGATTCCAGATTTATTTCATTTTTGTTTTGTAGTCACAGCGGTCATCTATAAAAAAAACGTCTGATGTCTGTGAAAGATACATTTTATTGTGTATACCAACATGAGTGAAATCAATCGGTGTGATATGTCACGTGTAAAATGTTTCTTTTTTTCTTAGTGCAGGTCTGGTTAAAATTAGACGTGGGAAAAACCTTGGCGGTACTTTAGGTAAGTGACTTAAATTGACAGCTTAACGTCTGCCCTATCATGTATTTGCTGGAGCGGGTTATCTCGATAGAATGTGCAGTGGTTGACCTTCATATCTTGAACTACGCAGCATGAACTCGGAACTGTACAAGCGACATCTGCAGTGATAAACAAGCCCCACCTTAGCAAGCGCGGCGCCAATGACGAGCTTATTTTGCATATTTTATCCTTGAGTGTCACCACGCATGCAACACCCAATTTGGCCATCAGAGGCTTTCTGATCGGTTTAGCGCAAAAAAAGTGGACCATTCTTGGCATGATATGGTATCATGAACCGAGAATAAATTCGCAGTATAAAATTCACCAATCCAGTAGATCATACTCTTTTCACCGCGCTTCTGACAGCCGAAGAAGTTATCATGGCCGCGGTGTTAAACAAACAGGGCATCTGCAAGTAAGGAACATTATCGGTGCCGCGTATGCTCTGATATGGCTTGTTCCGAACTGCAGATGTGACTCGTACGGTTCAGAGTACGACGCATAGTCGTTCTATAGACATGGCTTTTGACCATTGTACGGGGCCTGCAACAAAGTTCTCTTTTGGCTGATTTGAAGAACGTTGTTTCTCTGTTCATGTTTTCTTACACATTTTTCAGAAACTTAATCTTTTTTTTTACGTTCTGCAATATATATACCGCAAAGCTAAACGCAGACCGCAAACTGCCCTACAACAAGAATAGGATAAATGTAAAAGCATGTAACACATCCCAATGTTGCAATTTCATTTTACGGTATTCTCCAGTGGTCAAGGAATGAAGCCATGAGTCAGAATTTTTTAAGAAGCGATGATAACAGAAGTTTATTCTCCTACAATATAAAACACATTTTTGGCACATGTGAGTCTTTGAAGGAAGTCTCATTTTTATTATTATTTAACTTATAAGTCACTGAAAGCGGGCCTTATGCCGACACTCCCAGCTCAAGTGCTGCACGCGAAAAAAATATTTATTTTTGTAGTGACATGAAAACACATTTAGGCCTGTGCAATGAACTAAAGCAAATAAGAACGGATAAATATTCAAAACATGGTAAATAAATACATCAAAATATGCACTAACAATATGGGGGTACCTTCGTATTACAGGCCCCCATTGTAAATATTCTTGCACGATTTTGCTTATTGAAGTTCAATACACGTCTACTAACGTTATAAGAAAATATGTCAATTTTGAATGAAAAAGGGTTTCTCAGAAAAAAAGCACTGACTGTGCGTGTGTGAAAAAAATACCAAAAAAGAAGGTATGAGAAAATCAACAAGAACGATTTAAAACAGGCTTAAGGCTTAGACAAGGTGATCACGAGCGGTAAAGTTTTCAGTGCTTGTACTCAGTTGTATCGTCGACCTGCCTTCGCTCGAATAACAACTCTCTATTTTCAGTCTAGCCTGTAATGTAGCATCAGTGCCATGACGGGAAGCTTTCAAGCTGCCGTGCTTATAATTTTTAAGGCAAAAGTTTGCAGTGTAGAAGCGCTGTATTAATACGAATTCATCTAAAAATGTAATTAGTGCTTCTGTTACTATTATAAATTGAGACTCCGTGTCAAACAAAGCAAACTTTATGGTTTACAGGACCATGTTCGCGTCTTTCTTTGTGAACAACACGTCCACCACGTTACAAGTTCACCCGATGAAAAGTTTATGGCTCGCATTGAAATTTCGCATAGCATGATGTGTGTCCGAACTAGTCCCGTAAAAAATATTGGGAGCGATCGCAAGATTGAGCACCGTAAAAAGTTGAGTGTGGGACAAGAATTGTTTACAGTATACCTGTGTCTTGTAGAAGAGAGCGCGCAGGTCAGACAGGCAGGTTCCCCAATGTAAGACGTCAAGAACATTGCCAGAAGGGAGGAAGTGTAGAACAGGACAGTTTTTTGGTTTGTTCTGGATGTTGGAGTCAGCCAGTGTTTGAAAAGGCAACGGTTCTCGTGTCCCAGCCTAACGAATGCACTAGATTCATAATTGAAGCAGCAATGGTCGCTCGCGGCAGCTTCATCAGTAAACCGCCGATAGCTTCATCAGAAAAAGAATTTGCGTATTTTGGTTTCTTGAAGTCTCTTTGTTTTCGTCGCTTTTTTTGCCTGTGTTCTTGAATAAGCATGTTATTTTATCTTATCTTTTTATTCATATATATATATATATATATATATATATATATATATATATATATATATATATATATATATATATATATATATATGTGTGTGTGTGTGTGTGTGTGTGTGTGTGTGTGTGTGTGTCGCGTAAGAAGGCAGGGATGGTTAGGAGAAGTAGAGGAGAAAGAAGTCAGATCAGAGCAAACATGAAGTATGAGCCGGGCCACGTCGCCCAGTCATCATAGCGTCACACGAGCCGACAGGATAAAGACGTCCTGGCCACTTCATCAGTGTTTCATCATTGAGGCAGATCTCCACAAGACGCTCTGACCATACATCGACTACGGAATCTACTCCTGGCCGCTTACAGCGACCAGCACCATGCCGGAAACATCGACTGCCCTTCCCATCCCCAAGTACACCGGAGCAGCGGACGATGGACCTGTGCAGGACTGGTTTGACCTATTCGAGCTCCACGCAACCGCTGCATCATGGTCGGAACGAGAGATGATCATCAACTTTACCGACTACGTCTCCGGTGAGGCCTTCAAATTTTACCTCACCCACATATTTCAAAACGATGTGTCATGAGAAAAGATAAAACAAGAAATGATCATTTGGTTTAAAGAAGACAATGACGACTACGACGAAGATTCGCATATAACCGACCATCCACAGACAACCGCGCTCGGTCGCCGCAGTCAAAAGCCCTGCTCACGTATTGGGACACCAAAAATGAATCGGCCGTTGAAACAAGAGCAATTAAGCACCCTCTCAATGAAAGGCAGCCATATCTGTTTGCAGGAAGAGTGTACCCTTCACCGCACCGCGTTTTGCAGCTGCCCGATCGAAAACCAACCTTTACGTCATCACTGTACCGTAACAATAAGATTAGGGAGCCACCCTGTGCACAGTACTTTTCATCTCGCGCACTTCGACCGCCTCCTACTTTTCCGTCACTTGGCCCTTTGGTCGCTCACAACGCCCACCTCGCGTCTCACGCGTTCACTATGGTCGGAATAGAGCGGAAAAGCTCCGAGCGTACTCAGCCGAGCCCAGGGTCTACCATCCATATTCATGCATCAGAACAGCTTAACTCGTTAGTTACACAGAAAGACAAACATTTCCGACTGAAATCTGACCAAACTACGCCTGCTGCGGTGTCACCATCCAGTGCACAGACACCTGGGGGTCTTAACAACACAGGAGGCTCGACCATCAAATCGCACACGTTGCCGAGAGCCAGAGGCGTCCATTAGGAACGGCGTCACAAGAGCCACCGAAGAGTCTCCAGTAAATTCGAGCGCACAACCTTCATTACCCGGAGTGCAGCATAACAGTCCACTGACTACCATCCGCCACTGTACACCACATCAAGCTGCCTAGAAAATCAGTGCCATGGTCAAAAACGGCTGCCACCTCAGCTCCTACCACAAGAACACTATCAATGCCAGCTGAAGCAAGCCCAAGAACAACAGAGTCTCCATGGGCTACACCAACAAGGACGACTACGAACGGAAAAATCTTTGGAAGAACATGCGAGGATTAAACAAAGGCGTCTACAAGCGGGTCAAGTGAAGTGACGACAAATTCAATATGTCTTGCTTAAGACAAACAAGTCTTCTAATTCAAAACATTTTCGCCAAAAGAAACATTGCACAAGTTTTCTCCAGAAAATATCAAGATTCAGTCTACAATCAAAGCTGTTCAGACAACAGGACACAAAGTGACGAAGAAGGCGTAAAATCACACCCTGTAGTACGGAAGAACGCAGAAATCACCGCATCAGTCTTGGTCAACAAACACTCAGACGGATGGCACTGCATGTATACCAATATAGGCAAAGAGCACGACGCCTACGAAAATCATGCTGCTGGTGCTCCAAAGCCTTCACACCACGTTCATTCTTTGCAAGTATACAATCAGTTTTATCATCAGCAGTTTCAACGTTCATGGTGTACTTGTGTTTTTCAACGCAACAGTCAGCCTCCCCCACCAGAACTCCAGCGCTTACCGGACTGATGCACTCTCCTGTGAAGCTAAAGTGGGTTTACGGAAAATCCTGGGACATGGAACGATCTTCCCTTTTTTGACTGCGTTCACTTTTTAGTCGTGCATGTTCAGTTTTCAATTTCTGTTCGTCTGACGCAACTTCTTTCGGAGAGAGGGGGAATCCTGTGACGTAAGAAGGCAGGGATGGTTAGAAGTAGAGGAGGAAGAAGCCAGAATAGAACAAACATGAAGTATGAGCCGGGCCCCGTCGCCCAGTCATCATAGCGTCATATATATATATATATATATATATATATATATATATATATATATATATATATATATATAAACGAATGAATATATATATATATATATATATATATATATATATATATATATATATATATATATATATATATATACAGTGTCTACATGTGGACGATAACGATGATGGGGCATTTAGTGGGCACGAGGTAGTGGGCCTCTAGCTTCTCTCGAGGCCCAAGAAGACGGCCTTGTGGCTCAGCTGTTGAGGACCCGCTGACTTCGTCGTCCTAAGGTGTAACAGTGTTTTATTCGCATTGTACCGTGACACTGCTGGAAGTGCTGGGCCGCAACCCTGTCTGATGCTCCACACGCCCGCTGGGAGCCGCTCATCAAGTCCAGACGCATTGTCACCTGTAGAAACACCGGTGCATCGCTCCAGTCGACGGTTGCAAGGCCTCGCACCAGAGCTGACTCAGTCACCGGAACCTGCTAGGCACCACATACCTCAACCAATGGCCAACGCAAGTCCGCAACAGGTGCCCCAAGGCAGCTTTCTGACGCACCCATCTCAGGTGACCATCTTTCAACCCCGCGTTCCCGATCGCTTTAGTGGCGGTGCCCACGAAGACGTTCACGACTGGCTTGACCACTACGAGCGTGTTGCCAAGGTAAATTAGTGGTCGGAACAGGAATAGCTTTCAATCGCCTATTTCTACCTTGACGATGGTGCTCGTACTTGGTATGAGAATAGAGAAGGCAGTCTGTCAGCTTGGCCTGACTTTCGATAGAAGTTCGTCGATACTTTCGCCAATATCGATAGAAGGGACCATGCGCAGCAGTTATTGGAGCTTCGGGTTCCAAAACCAAACGAAACCGTTGCAATGTTTGCCGAGGAGATGACTCATCTCTTTCAACGAGCTAACCCGGACATGACGGAAGATAAAAAGTCGAGTTACCTCATGCGCGGTGTCAAAGAACATCTTTTTGCCGGGCTACTGCACAACCCTCCAAGTACCGTGGTTGATTTTATTAGGGAGGCTATGACTATCGAGCGGGCCCTTCATCAACGCTGCAGGCAATATGACCGCATGTCCTGCAATGTCCCAATCAATGCTATCGCCATGACGTCTGAGAGTCAGAGCTGCTTGCGAGACTTGATTAGGGAGATAGTTCGCGAGGAACTGCAGAAGTTGCGGAATCCGGTTGCTGAAAATCTCATCGCGTCGATCGCTGAAGTCGTAAGCGACGAAATCCACCAAGCGTTGTCTATGGCTTGTCCTGATGCTAGGCAGCGTCCTATGAGCTACGCTGCCGCTCTCTGACGTCCACCGCCCGCTATGCCGACGCTGTACCACCAGGTGCCGATGGCTCCTTCGTATCCGCCGCAAGAGCAGACACTGCAGCATTTACCCACGCTACAGCCATACAACGAGCCATCCACAGCCACCCCATGGGCATCGACGCGTCCACCGACCCGGAAAACAGATGCATGGCGCACAGGGGGCAGACGTCCACTATGCTTTCATTGCGGAGGTGCAGGACATATTGCCCGTCATTGCTGGCATCGAGGTGATTCATTCCGTCCTCATCGACCTTGGTTTGACGGTCAACGTGCCCACGACGAATACACTCCGCGCCGTGACCACACCTCTTTCTATGGAGCCCGTTCTCACATTGATGATGGCTCTACCACTGCAGAGAAGGCAATGCCTGCTCACCCTCCTGGTTCGAGACGTCGATCCCGCTTTCCGTCCTCCGCGCGTTCGCCTTTGTCGCACCGCCGCACCTACGCGGACCTTAATACAAGAAGGTCACCTAGCCCACGCCGGGGAAACTGAGAGCGGCGACCTCCGGGGGCATGATTGCAGGCCATAAAGATGACGACAAGAAGCCCCCACAGCATGACGTGATACCTTCGATAAGCCGTGAAAACGATGTATTGTGACTGCTGACCTTAGTGTTCTTTTTGACGGCCAGAAAGTAACAGCTTTAGTCGACACTGGGGCCGACTTCTCCATTATCAGTCAGGACCTCGCCGACAGCCTCAAAAAAGTGAAGACGCCGTGGACGGTCCCTCATATAAGAACAGCAGGAGGCCAGTTATTGATGTCCTCGGGAAGATGTACCTCAAGAATTGACATCGGAGGTTCTCCTTTCACTGCGTCGTTTGCCGTTATCGCCACATGTTGCAGAGACTTAATTCACTGCATGGACTTTTTACGGGAATATGGTGCCGTCATCAACATACCAGAGAGCTTGATTACGTTTTGCAACAGTTCGGGCTTACCCAATTCTCCGGAGGCGTGACCAAACTAACTGCGTCTTACTGATGACGATGTGGTTCTCCCTCCGAGGTCATGCACGCTTGTTTCTGTGGCCGCCGCTGCTCAGTTTGACACCGAAGGAGTTGTACACCGAATAAGCTCGCTGCTCTTCACTCACGGTATTTCTGTCGCACGAGGTATCGTCAGAGTTGGTGCTGGACGCACGGACTTGCTGATCACCAATTTTAGTGCTGAGTGCCGGCACCTTCCTAAAGGCACGGCTGCCGCTTACTTTGACGATGTCGTAGATTCCGAAGGCTGCTTGGCGGTAGTCGACGAGTCGCTGAATCTTGATTCAGCGCCTGTTCTGGACGTTAGCATTACTTTACCGAAAGACGACCGACACAGACTCCTTGAGCTACTGGCCAAATTTCAAGACTGCTTTTCGACAACATCAAGAGTTGGCCGCACGCCTCTAACCGGGCATCGAATCATTACCGAGGAAACGGCGAGACCTATTCACCACAACCCTTATCGCGTGGCTCCAAAAGAACGTGAAGCGATACAACAGCAGGTAGACAGAATGCTTGAAGATGACGTCGTTCAGCCTTCACAGAGCCCCTGGGCGTCGGCTGTATTCCTTGTTAAGAAAAAGGACGGCAGCCTGCGCTTCTGTGTGGATTACCGGAAGCTAAATCAGGTGACCAAGAAAGACGTGTATCCACTACCGCGTATAGACGATTCTCTCAACAGACTTCAACATAGTCGATACTTCTCTTCAATGGACTTGCGGAGTGGATATTGACAAATCGAGGTGGACCCGAGAGACCGCGAGAAGACCGGTTTTGTGACACCAGATGGGTTATATGAATTTAAGGTCTTGCCATTCGGTTTGTGCTCAGCCCCTTCTACCTTTCAAAGACTCATGGATACCATGCTTTCTGGGTTGAAGTGGAAAACATGCTTAGTATATCTGGACAACTTCATAGTGTTTTCCACGACGTTTGACGAGCACCTTGAAATACTTGAGGTGGTCTTACGAGCCATACAGTCCGCGGGCGTGACGTTGAAGCCTGAGAAGTGCCACTTTTTCTACGAAGAGCTGCGATTTCTTCGTCATGTTGTCAATCATGCTGGTGTTTGTCCCGATCCTGAAAAAATCGCAGCCGTAGAACAGTTCCCTATGCCGACCAATAAAAACGCAGTCAGACGCTTTCTCGGCCTCTGCGCATATTATTGACAATTTATCGCGGACTTCGCACGCATAGCATCACCGCTAACTCGCCTCAAGAGAGAAGACGTCCCCTTTGAGTGGAATAACGAAGAGGAAGCTGCTTTAACGATCTTCGCCAGCGACAACAAACACCCAAAGTCTTTGCCCACTTCGACGAGAGAGCCCTTACGATGCTTCACACCGATGCTAGCAATGTTGGTTATGGAGCTGTGCTTGTGCAACAGCAAGAGGGCACAGAAAGGGTAATCGCCTACGCAAGCAGAATGTTAACACGCGCTGAGGCTAATTACTCCACGACTAAGAAGGAATGTCTCGCCGTGGTATGGGCGGTTACAAAACTTCATCCGTATTTATATGGCCACCCCTTAAAGGTAATTACCGACCACCACTCACTGTGTTGGTTAACTAATCTTAAAGACCCTACCGGCCGATTAGCGCGTTGGAGTCTCAGGCTGCAGGAATTCGATATGGCAGTCGTACATAAGTCAGGGAAGCGACATATGGACGCCGACTGTTTGTCCCGTTCACCCATTGAGTCGGCAATCCTACCCGAGATGGAGGAAACATCATTTCTCGGTGTCCTGGACACGACCATTATTGCGTAGCAACAACGAGACGACGCTGAATTGCTTGGCTTAATTACCTACTTGGATGGCAGATCTCGGAAGGCGCCAAAAGTTTTCGCAAGAGCATTGTCATCATCTTGTTTACGTGGTGGAGTACTCTATAAAAAAAATTTTGCGTCGACGGGATCGGCCTATCTACTTGTCATCCCAGCAGCCCTTCGCACCGAAGTACTGAAAGCTTGCCACAACGAGGTTACCTCTGGCCACTTGGGTTACACAAGAACGTTGGCCAGGGTACAGCAAAGGTATTACTGGCCAAGACTAACCACAGCCGAGAAGCACCACGTTCGTACCTGTCTCGACTTCCAGCGACGCAAGTCACCGCCAACTAAACCAGCTGGCCTCCTGCAACCCACACAGGTCCCAATGACTCCATTCCACCAGATCAGCATGGACATTTTGGGCCCACTCCCTACTTCTACTGCAGGCAACCGATGGGTTATCGTCACGACGAATTATTTGACCCGTTATGCCGAGACAAAGGCTATCCAGAGAGGTACAGCAACAGAGGTGGCAAGATTTTTTATTGAGAATATTGTACGGAGGCTTGGTGCACCAACCGTCGTAATCACAGACAGAGGAACCGCATTTACAGCAGATCTTTTTTACCATGTTTTGATGCTGAGTGGAACAACGCATCGTAAGACCACCGCATACCACCCGCAAACGAACGGGCTGACAGGGCGTCTAAACAAAACCATTGAAGACATGCTTTCAATGTACGTAGACGTCGAACACAAAAACTGGGATACAATCTTGCCTTACATAACGTTTGCATACAACACGGCCAAGCAAGAAACGACCCGCATGACACCTTTCAGCCTCGTTCATCGACGGGAAGTACGAACTATGTTAGATGCATTGTTACTGCACGAAGGCGAAGATATCGTCCCGGACGCCGACACGTTTACGGAACGCGCAGAAGAAGCTAGGCAACTTGCACGTTTACGGATCAGCCAGCAGCAACACTACGATGCAGGCCGCTACAATGCTCACAGCAGAACTGTCGTCTACCAAACTGGCGACAAAGTATGGGTTCGGACGCACGTACGAAAACGAAGACTTTTCGAAAAACTCTTAAGAAGATACTTTGGACCGTACCTAATTGTGCGACGACTGAGCGAAGTCACTTACGAAGTTGTTCCCGACTATTCGTATAGTACAAGGCGTCGCCGGCACCATCCTGAACTCGTTCACGTAGTCCGCATGAAACTTTACGTCAGCGAGTGATTGCGTGATACTTTACTTTAGAAAAAAAACCGCATTACAGACTGCACATCAGGGCGATACTCTTTGAGAGAGAGGCAAATGACGCGTGTCTACATGTAGACGATAACGATGATGGGGCATTTAGTGGGCACAAGGTAGTGGGCCTCTAGCTTCTCTCGAGGCCGAAGAAGACGACCTTGTGGCTCAGCTGTTGAAGACACGCTGATTTCGTCGTCCCAAGGTGTATCTGTGTTTTGTTCGTGTTGTACCGCGCCAATATATATATATATATATATATATATATATATATATATATATATATATATATATATATATATATATATATATATATATATATATATATATATATACGTAAAGCAAGATCTACTACTTTTCTATCCCCTAAAAAAGTTACTGAACTAAAACATTTTGAGAAAAAAGAGGACAGCGGAAATTTAAAAATAAGGAGAAACACTGGCAGGGGATAAACTTCCAAACTTCTCCTAGCTATACACAGACAATTCAGAGAGCCCTCAACTAGTGGTTGTTCCACAATTCGGTAGCATGCATACAATTCTTAAACGACCGGCCGAGAGGCACTACTGACACGCATCACAACATAAAAGAAATCCTAATTAAACTCTCCAACGTTCAACTTAGCAGTCATAAACGAACAGGGATCTCCCGCGGAATCACAATTTGCCCCACTACTATATAGCCGATACAATTAGTTCTCCTTGTTACAAGACCTCGATAACTTCACACGGAATCTTCGCCTGGAAAAATACTGTTTCGACAAACCCCAGGAAGGAACCAGTACCACAATACCTTTTAGTTCAAGGCAACAGTGAACACCAAGCTCTCAGCCTGAGAGGCATCTAGATACCTACATCGAAGTCATTCAAAAAGACATACTTCGGGAATATAACACACACAAACCGGCAGCAGCCCGAAATCTCTCAAGAACAGAGTATGAAGCACTTAAGGCACTCAGTCATCGAACAGATGTCGTCATAAAACCAGCAGATGAAAGGGAAGAATTGTAATAATAAATAGATCCGACTATATCCAAGAGGGCACCCGCCAATTAACCAACACATCTTTCTACAAACCACTGGATAAAGATCCAACCCCAGAACACCAAGCGATAATAACCACCGCACTCCATGATCTGGTAAAACTCGGAGAGTGAGGTACTAAACTCTTCAAGGCACTTACTATAGCCCGTGTCAAACCTGGACGGTTTCATATTCTTCTAAGTATACACAAAAAAAAGGAAACCCCAGCCGACCAATAATTTCAGGAAGAGGTACCCTCACTGAACCAATGTTAAGTTACATAGACTCCATATTTAAAAAATTACGGCATATTCACGGGGTGAATGATGATGAATGGGCGAAGCTCCGGAGGGATTCATCGGTAAACTGTGAATCTTCCGTGTAATTCGCCCAGTCGATCATCATGTAAAGACGTGAGAAACACTGTGTGTGTATATACACAAATCAACTTTTATTTGTTCTTAGACGATGGATGGCTTGCGATGTCCCTTGCCTCGCGCGCTCGCACATCGGGATTCTGTCTGCGAGCGCGCGCTGCTGCCGCCTTGCGCTCTCTCCGCTGTGCAGCCTTATCCATCCGGCGACTCCGAGCGCGCGCCAACAGCGAACGGATTTTATTACAACGCTCCCCCTAGCGTACGTCGCCGCACTAAATCGAAGGATGCCTTCAACCAATGACACGCGCCATATGTGACATCATTCCTATTTTATAAGATCTCGCGTCTTTCATCAACTACAAGTACCGCTTTCTAGTTTATAACATCTTGCATCTTTTCATCATCAGCTACAAGTACCACCATCTAGTAAACACTACAAGAACTAAACGAGAGGTGGCTACATACAGGAGACGGTACCGCCATCTAGTGAACACTGCAAGAACTAAACTAGAGGTGGCTACATACAGGGGACGGTACCGCCATCTAGTGAACACTGCAAGAACTAAACTAGAGGTGGCTACATACAGGCTACAGGGGACGCACAGCCCACGCCCTAAGGAGCTTCGCCCCTAAAACATACCTCCTACACACCCCTCTTACTTTCGTGATAACCACCATTTCATTAGAACGATCAAAGATCTAACAAGCCCTGAGAGTGCCTTCCTTGTAACTCTTGATGTAACCTTCCTTTACACCAATATTCCACACAGTGGCCGCATCAAAGCATCAGTAGAGTCCTATAGTAAATCTGATGACTCACCAAACACAATAGTAACTAAAACCTTTGCTAAGTTGGTGTTTCAACTCAACAGCTTCAAGTTTTCTAACCAATACTACATACAAATAATGGCACGGCTATGGGGACTCGTATGGCATCTAACCAAGCAAACATCTCTATGAACGGAAGGGGTGAGCCTGAGGAGTGAAACTTCAAGACTGATCACTGTAATGTGCTTAATTTACCCACCGGGACCATTTCCCTACCTGGACCCAAAAACATGGCTCAATTCTATGTATACAGAACCAGCGCTGGAGCTTCCACGACTCAGCCTGGCGGTGAGAGCGCGCACTTCCAAGCTTCTCCCGCAGACGAGAGTGGCAGCTGGCAGAGGCGGTGCTGGCGCGCATCGCTGTAACAAAACCAAAAGGCGCTGGCGCTACTGCTGCGTATTCAAGCTAAACAATATATAAATAAAGGGGGGACGTATACAGCAAACGAAGGACGTAGAAAGAGGAAGCGGCGTTGCATCCAAGCGGAAAAACGACTCTCCTGTCTAGTGCTGTTGGGCTCGTTTCTAAGCTGAATGCCACGTGTCTGCTATATTTATTCGACAGTGAAGACGGCCACCAGTGAAAAGCAGAGCCAAAATTTGAGTTTGAACGGCGTTCTGCCGGAAATAGAACGAGCGTGTATGCACATGCGGCCTATGTAAACTTCTTTTTTTAATCTGGCCCGCTGAGCGTTAAGTCGTGCACTTCAGGACTAATAAATTTTCATGCGTCTATTCATTTGACCACCACCACCAAACACCATCTGATGCCAAAGTGAATGATATGATAGGCAGGTAGTCTTTTTTTAAATGCGAAGCATTTCTTAGCGAACTTCGGTGACTTTGAGCGTATCTATCTATCTAGCTATCTATCTATCTATCTATCTATCTATCTATCTATCTATCTGTCTATCTATCTATCTATCTATCTATCTATCTATCTATCTATCTATCTATCTAGCCGCCGATGAATTTTAGCTCTCTTGGCCGTTTCGATAATGGTATCGATACCAAACTTGGTATGGCATAAATAACATGACTGTAGTAAGAACACATTTGACCAGTCATAACATGAAAATCATGACATAGATGCCATGATTGCCATGATTTACATTTCATGGTCCTTCAGCTCTTGCGGTGGTTTCGTTCACATGGCATGTTGCAAAACTAGTATGGTATGACATGAGTGCATGGCGAACACAAGCAACAGACCCTAACATAAAAAGCATAACAACAATTGTGACCGCTTGGGGTTCTCCAATCATATATCTTGGTTTAAGGGTGTTCTTTCCATATTTCACCCCCATCAATGTGCGGCTGCTGTCGTCGTTCATTTATGCCACGCCCTCAAGAATAGCAGTGCGACACCACACGTGTTATTTCTGCCACAATTCATGGTTTGCCTTATCAACGTCCCCCTGCATAGATACCGCGGACAGGGTGTACAAACGATGCCTAAAAAAAAGAAAGTGACGCAGCTACCATCTACTCTTCTTTTGTTTTTTTTTGTTTTACTGGAGTCGTTGGCAGCGTGGTATCGTCGTAGCAAGGACCTATCAATGGGAGCATACCAGCCTGCACCAGCATTAGCACGTAACCCAGCACGTACGCAGAAAATCAGGTCGAGGGAGTCGCCATCACGTCACAGCATTGTCCCTTCGATATCATATGCATAGCCACCGTTCGCTATGCAGCGCTTCTCTCCGTTTTTTTGTGCTTTTTATGTGAGAGTAGCCTTCGAATCAAATTATTTTTCTAAACCACAGTGCATTATCAATTCACAGTGGCTTTTAGAGTTCTTCGTTCCAAAATGAAGCACGGCAGCGGCGCACGCGCGTTCTCTCCGAGTGGTGTACTGCGGCAGATATAGCGCGAGAACAGAACAATGACAAAGGGACAAGAAGAAGACGAGCGCTCGTCTCGCTGTCGTCGTTCTGTTCTCGCTCTATATCTACCATCATGTCATACCAACTAGTCCCAACCGCCACATTTTCACGGTATACTGCGGCTGGTCGTCTGGGCTTGAGCAGCTGAGTTGTGTCGCGACACTCCGCTTGGTGCTCTATTTCGGCGCGCCACCTATCCAGCGCTGGTCCCCCATATCATGGTTTGTTTTACCACTCTTTTATGTGTGCATTTTTTTCTCTCTTTTTTTGCACAAAATACACCTGCTTTGCGTATGTGGAAGTACGCGCACGCACACGTGGTTGTTAGACCACTTATCAGTATGGACCAATTTTCAGTATATCGTAAGTTGTTTGACCACTCGTTTATGTGTTCATTTTTTTTCTCTCGCTCTCGTTTTCTCTTTCTCTCGCTTGGCTGGGCGATGACGTAAAAGCGCATCGGAGCAAAGTAAATTTTGTCTGATGAAGATCGGTCTTCGATCGAAATGCCACCAATAAACAGGTTTTCAAAAGCATATATTTGTTTTTCTCTAGCTATACGGCAAGCAAAGCCAGACTTTTTGTTATATATATATATATATATATATATATATATATATATATATATATATATATATATATATATATATATATATTGCCACCTACTTCTAGTAGTGGGTCGTATGCCAAGGTGAAGGCTCACACCACAGAGAAGAAAGATGTGCGCCTGGACCCCCGCTCAACTGGCAATCAACTGGCAAAAGTCCTCTATAAAGACTGACTACGAAAAAGTGACATGGTCCGAAATGTCAGGCGTAATTAGAAACTTACCCTCTTCGGCTCCTGGTCCTGACGGTATAACAGTTCCTATGATTAAAATTTTATTCCAGATATCACCCGGCGACGTCCTCAACCTTATAAACTATTCCTTAAGCAATGCCTGGATACCACATGACTGGAAAATAGCTAGAGTGATTCCCATATTAAAAAAACAAGGGTCAGGTTTTAACATTGACAACATCAGACCAATCTCTCTAACATCTCACCTGATCAAAATTATAGAGAGAGTTCTCAATAATAGATTAAAAGTTTGGATGGCTGACAAGCTAATATTGAAACCATTTCAAATAGGTTTTCGTAGCGAATGCTCAATTTGGTGTGCTCATGCCGACTTAGAGAGCCGAATACAGCTTGCCCGAAAAAGACGACAATACGCGGTACTAGTAACACTAGACATAGCTAAAGCTTATGATAGCGTTGAGCACTCAATTTTATTGAATTCTTTACACGAATGTGACTTTCCGCGATATATTGTTGATTGGGTAGCAGAGTTTCTAAAATCGAGAGAATTTTATTGTGCAAAGGATGGATGTCACTCATCTAAATTCAAACAGCAACGTGGAGTACCTCAAGGGGCGGTCCTATCTCCGCTGTTATTCAATGTGTTGATGAGCTCAATTCCCATTGAACGAGATATCACTGTCTACATTTATGCAGACGACATTGCATTTTTCGTTGCAGACAGTGACATTTATTCTTTGCATCAAAAATTGCAAAAGTACATGTATTCTCTTGAAATTTGGCTGCATTCAATTTCATTGTCTCTAAACATCAGTAAAAGTGCGCTCCTGGTGTTCCCTATAGCAGATTCTATTCAAATTTCAGTACTTTATAATCAGGAACCGATTCCACAAGTAGAGTCTATCAAATATTTGGGCATTATTTATAACGAGAAACTTAACTGGAGCCCTCACATAGACTATATCGTGGCAAAGGCACAACGAGCTTCAGGCTTATTGCGAAGGTTGAGCAACAGAAAATATGGGTTACGTAGACACACCTTATTAATGATATATAAAATGTACATGCGCCCAATACTCGAATTTGGGTGTATATTATTTTCGGGTGGCCCTACGTACAAAATTAAACCGTTAGTTCTATTAGAGCGAGAAGCGTTACGGTTGTGTTTGCGACTCCCCAGGTATGTCGCTATTAATGTACTATATCAGGAAGCTCGCATACCAACTATTCTTTGCCGATTCCGTATCTTAACAGTACAAACATACTTGAAATTTTATGGCTTATCAGCGAGACGGTCTGCATATGCCTTTATTAGTGACCCCGACGCCTTCTTCCTCGCTCACTGGCCACGCTTTCGTACTCCCCAGATTATTTTTGTACAAAAGAAACTTGAAAGCATAAAGGTGGATATCAGTTCGGTAATTGGAACCAAAGCATTAAATCACAATATTACGATAGAATGTGATGAAATTTTTCCCCCACTATCTAAGTTTCAATCTTCGAGTTACTTAAATGACAGGTTAGAAGACTACATAGCTCATGCGGAAATAAAGAACATAATAGCCACAGACGCTTCTGTGAATAAAGAAAAGGCAGCAGTAGGAATCGTCTCAGATTACCTCGGTTGGTCATTCTCGGTAAGACTACCAGACTTCACTCCGGTTTTCGAAGCTGAGCTCCTGGCTATTATTTTAGCGCTCCGAAAACTTCCTTCAAACGAAGAGAGTGCAATGATAATTACTGATTCTCTTTCGCTGTGTACTACTCTCACAGCTTCAGAACAATCAAGAGCTCTAGCGACATTACAAACATTAGTTCCACCTCATGTGAAGTTCCTGAAGTTAGTCTGGGTCCCGGGACACTGTGGCATACGGTTGAATGAAATAGCCGATTCACTATCTCGAGCCACACTTGATGGCCCTGTGATCTCGGTACTACCAGAATCGGAACACATAGTGTCGATCAGATATAGAAAATGGGCTATTTATACGGATATTATGGAAAATATTACTAAATATACGGACTATCAGCACCTAACATACCCCTGGAAACCTCAGTGGAGTCAATCTAAAAAGTTAGAAGTTATTTTAACCAAATTTCGATGCCGTGTCCCTCCATTAAACTTTTACTTGCACAGAGCTGGTCTGGCGATATCCCCCCTGTGTCCATTCTGTGAGGAAACGGAAACAATAGAGCATTACTTTATAACATGTAAAAACTATTCATTAATTAGGAAAAGACTTTTAATTGTTCCTTTTCAAGCAGTAGGTTTAAATTTAACTGCAGATAATGTTCTAAGTTTCGGTGCCTTTAGCTTGGGACATTGCCTCAGGAGCGTATTCGATGCTGTATGCAATTTCATTCGAGAATCAAAGCGCATGTCATAATAATGCCTGCTTAAATATATTTCTGACGACACTTGTCTAATTTTGAATGAAATTTGCATATTCATTTGATTGTGACCGGGTGAGATAAGCTCGATTGTCTGGTCTACTCAAAATTTCTGTCTTCCACTGTAGTATTACCTCACCTTTTCTCTTCTTGATTCAATCTTCAATTATTTGTTTAGTTTAATATTCCTTTTTAGTTAATTATTATTTTCTATTACATCATTAGTTTTTTCATTAAGGATAAACCTTTTAATATATCTCATTTAGGATACTTCTAGATTTCATGGCCAATCCCCCATAGTGGGTATGTGCCAGTGCGAAGGGGCAACAACAACAACAACAACAACCCCCGCTCTGGCAAACAAGCCCAACCGACGCGCTTGGTTAGAGCCCTGTTGCTCGGACATCAAAAAACCTTGTCGACACCCCCTGGAGCGACGTGACAATTGGTGGAGGTGCGGGGTAGCCCCTCACGGATGTTTCAGACCCCTTCTGGAAGCGGCACCACAAGCCCAGTTCGAGTCCACACTCCCGTTCATCGAACAAGCCGCAGAATCAGGGGATTGCCACCCGAAGCTGACCCTACAGTTCACCACACCAGTATGATGAGCACGTCCGTTCAAACCACTTTAACAGGAACGGGGAACCCCCCGGTGACTCGGTACACCCTCGAAAGTCCACAGGTTCCGACACTGTTTCATGGCACCGAGCTCGAAGACGTCGAGGACTGGTTGGTCGACTTCGAACGCGTGGCTGCTTTGAATGACTGGAACGACGCGGCCAAACTACGGCGTGTGTACTTCTATTTGGAGGATGTAGCACGTACCTGGTACATGAACCACGAGGAACAGATGACATCGTGGCCCGAATTCCGCCGCCGGCTGTTGGACACTTACAGAAGTGCTGATCGCCACGAACGAGCGGAGCGAGCGATCCAGTACCGCATCCAGATGCCCAACGAAACTATCACGACTTATGTGGAAGATATGACGCGCCTGTTCCGACGGGCCGATCCAAGTATGACAGAAGAAAAGAAAGTAGCTAACGTGGTTGCTTGGGCGAGTTGGTCAGTGCCACTGTCTGTCTCCTTCTTTTTCTAGTCTCTCGTTATTGGCGCTGTTTTTATGAGAAGAAAAGAAGTTGCGCCACCTGATGCGGGGAGTTAAGGAGCAGCTTTTCGCTGGCCTTGTATGGAGCACTCCAAGCACGGTCGCCGAGTTTTTGTCTGAAGCCGCCACGATGGAAAAGATGCTTCAGCATCGATCCACCCTGTATGAGCGGCAAGTGAGCACTGCTCAAGTTCTCACCACTTTTGGGAACAACACCCAGTGTCTGCGCGACCTTATCCGCTCTATAGTAAACGAGGAGCTGCAAAAGGCTGCCACACCACCACTACCTACGGTGAGTTCTATTGCAAGTATCGTCAAGGACGAGCTGCATCATGCCCCGCATGACCCTGTGAGTCTGGATGACGCCACACCCGCCCCGGCTGACTACCAGCGTGCGACTTATGCGGAAGCCTTGAAGCGCCCAGCTTCCTCTTCCCCGCTGTTTGTTCAGGCACCTCCTGCAGTTTCACTTCAGTCGGCGCAGCCTCTACGGTACTACGAGAACACACGCACGCCCCCACCCCTCGTTTACGCCAACCCTGTGCATCTTGCGGAACAACCAGCACACTACCTTGACGACAGACGTGCTTCGCCTCGGAAATCTGATGTTTGGCGCACTCCTGATCGCCGACCTTTGTGCTTCCACTGCAGTGAAGCGGACCATTTGTACCGCCAGTGTCCATACCGGCGCCTCGGGCTGCGCGCCTTTTCAGTATATTCAGCGCCTCCTCGGTATGGCCAGCGACCCCGGGACATTGAGGATTACCTGGCTCAACAGCGCATGCCACCGCCTTCTGGACGGCAGCCACGCTCACCGTCGCCGAGGCGCTTTTCATCTTCGCCACAGCGCCATGCTGGCGCACGGTCCCCCAGTCCCCGCCGGGAAAACTAACGCAAGCGACCCTTGGAGGCGAGGTCGCTGGCAGTCGACGTGCTGAAGACCTCCGATCAACGCTAACAGTAAAGGGTGTGGATTCGACTGAGCGATATGTGCGGCTTTCTCTGGATATACCGGTGCTGATAGACGGCTATGCAGTAGGTGCTTTAGTTGATACCGGGGCTGACTATTCTATACCAAGCGGGAAAATGACCAGACTACTAAAGAAGGTAATCACGCCCTGGCATGGCTCTGTGATTCGAACGGCTGGTGGCCACACCGTCTCTCCGCTTGGAACCTGCACGAGTAGAGTTCGGGTCTGCGGTTATACTTTTGTAGCAAGTTTCCTTGTGCTCCGTGAATGTTCACGCGACGTTATTCATGGTGTTGACTTCCTGCAGGAGTATGGAGCTGTCATTAACCTTCAAGAGAATCGCATCACCTTCTCAGCCGACCGAGCAATCGACAAGCAGGACGACCAACAACGTGCCGACATTCTTCGTGTTTCTGCTGAAAGTATAACGCTTCCTCCAAGAGCCAGTGTTATTGTCGACGTCACATGCTGTGGATTGCGAAATAGTGAAGCGATTGCAGAAAGTAATTTTGAACACCTGCTGACTCAAGGTGTTTCTGTGGCTAGAAGTATCATACAGCTACGTGATGGCAGATCTCAACGGCACGTTACAAATTTCAGCAACGAACACCGACACCATTTCCGTGGCACTTCGTTAGCGTTTGCAGATGAATTAGGTACCGTTCCCATCTGCTTCTCGTCGGACGCAGTGGAAGCCACCGATACGTCTGTAAACAATATCGATATTAATTCTAACCTCACAACAGAAAACCAGACAGCACTGCGAAAACTCTTGCTTGAATTCAAGTCATGCTAAGCTGATTCCTTTAAAGTGCGCCAGACTTCGATCACTAGGCACAGAATCAACACTTACGACGACGCCCACCCAGTACACCAACAGCCTTACCATGTGTCAGCGAAGGAACGAGAAGCCATTCGTACGCAAGTTCGAGAAATGCTTGACGACGGCATCATCGAGCCTTCCAACAGTGCGTGGTCCTCTCCGGTCGTCCTAGTCAAGAAGAAAGACGGAACTCTACGTTTTTGCGTCGATTACCGGAAGCTGGACAGCGTGACTAAAAAGGACCTGTACCCGCTGCCACGCATCGATGACTCGTTAGACAGATTACGCCGCGCCCACTATTTTTCCTCTTTGGATTTAAAAAGCGGGTACTGGCAGATCGAGGTTGACGAGCGAGATCGCGAGAAAACGGCCTTTGTTACCCCTGATGGCCTGAATGAATTTCGAATCCTTCCTTTTGGTTTGTGCTCAGCGCCCGCAACCTTCCAGCGAATGATGGACACTGTGCTTACTGGTCTGAAGTGGCAAACTTGTCTCGTATACCTTGATGATGTTGCCGTTTTTTCTGAAACCTTCCAGCAACTTCTTGACCGCCTCATGAGTGTGCTACAGGCTATTCAATCAGCAGATCTTACACTCAAACCGCAGAAGTGTCACTTTGGTTATGAAGAACTCAAATTCCTTGGCCATGTAGTCAACGCGAAAGGAGTCCGACCCGACCCCGACAAACTTGCCGCTCTAGCCGCGTTTCCGCATCCTACATACAAAAAGACTGTTCGGCGCTTTCTGGGCTTGTGCGCCTACTATAGACTATTTATTAGAGGGTTTTCGAAGATAGTGGAACCCTTGACTCGCCTTACACGCGACGACACACCGTTTGTATGGGCTACCGAACAACAAGCTGCTTTTGCCGAGCTACGACAGCGGATGCAGTCAGCCCCTGTTCTTGCGCATTTTGACGATGATGCTGACACAGAGATGCACACTGACGCCAGTAACATCGGCCTCGGCGCAGTGCTCGTCCATCATCAACACGGCAAAGAACGAGTCTTTGCCTATGCCAGCCGCTCACTGTCCCGTACCGAGGTGAATTACACGACCACAGAGAAAGAGTGTCTCGCAGTAGTGTTGGCGATCACCAAGTTTCGCCTGTACCTCTATGGTCGTCCATTTAAAGTGGTGACGGACCACCATGCCTTCTGCTGGTTGGTAAACATTCGTGATTCCTCTGGGCGACTGGGCCGATGGAGCTTGCGTCTACAGGAATTTGATGTTACCATCGTATATAAGTCTGTACGGAAGCATGAAGACGCTGATACGCTGTCGCGTGCACCCATACCCTAAGTCAATCAAGAAGAAGACGACGATGACGGTTTCCTGGGCGCCCTTAGCTCATCTGACTTGAGCAGACGCCAGCGAGAGGATGAAGAGATTCGACCGCTCATCGACTATCTGGAGGGTCATAGCGCCGTTATACCTCGCCATCTATTTCGTGTCATGACGTCTTTCTGCCTCCAAGGTAATGTCCTGTACAAAAAACGCCCGTTCTACGAGCCACGCTTACCTCCTCGTCGTTCCGAAGGACATGCGGGACGAAGTCCTCTCCGCGTGCCATGACGAGCCCACATCTGGTCATCTAGGTTACTCGCGAACGCTCGCCAGAGTAAGTGAGGCGTACTACTGGCCCGGACTTTCGGCAAATGTGAAGCAGTACGTTAAAAGCTGTCGTGAATGCCAGCGTCGAAAGTCGCCACCAAGCAAGCCGGCTGGATTACTTCAGCCAATTGATCCACCCCACAAGCTATTTGACCAAGTCGGCATGGACATTCTCGGCCCATTTCCTTTATCGTCCGACGGCAACAAATGGGTCATTGTTGCAAGTGACTATTTGACCCGCTATGCTGAGACACAGGCGATACCACGAGCCACGGCTTCTGAGGTAGCACGGTTCTTCATGTGCCAAATTGTTCTGCGCCACGGTGCTCCATCTACAGTAATAACCGACAGAGGAACAGCGTTCACTGCACAGCTTATTGATGAAGTTTTTCGGCTAAGTAACACTAGGCATCGAACAACGACTGCTTACCATCCGCAGAGCAACGGCTTAACCGAGCGACTAAATAAGACATTCACAAACATGATCTCCATGTACATCGACGTCCAACACAAAACATGGGATCGCATTTTGCCTTATGTGACGTTCGCTTATAACACCGCCGTTCAAGAAACAACCCGATTTACACCGTTTCGCCTTCTCTACGGCCGCGAAGTTCAGACGATGCTGGATGCGATGCTTATTTATGAAGGCGCTGATCGATTAACAACTGACGCAGAAGAATTTGCAGAGCGTGCCGAGGAAACTCGCCAGCTCGCCCGGCTACACATTAGTCAGCAGCAACAGGCCGATGCACGACGTTACAATATGCGTCACAATGACGTATCTTACAGTCCGGGGGACCAAGTTTGGATTTGGACCCCTGTTCGACGCCGTGGCCTCTCCGAAAAGTTGCTCAGTAGATACTTCGGTCCGTATAAAGTAATACGCCGCGTGAGTGACGTAAACTAAGAAGTGATTCCGGACGCTACGTCGTCACGATGGGCACAACGAAAACAACCGACCTCTGACATAGTTCACGTGGTGCCATGAAGCCCTATTTTGCGCGTTCCTAAAAGACCACTTTTCCTGTGTTTTTTTTTATTTGTGCTCTGACAATTGCCTCATCATTGGTGAACTTATCGCGTCTAACATTTGATTATTGGGGCCCTTTTTCATTGTTTAACCTACTTTGTTTTGGTTTTTTTTCAATAACTTTACAGCATCGGGACGATGCTCTTTCTTTTTTTTTTTGTTGAGGAGGAATATTGCCACTTACATCTAGTAGTGGGTCGTATGCCAAGGTGAAGGCTCACACCACAGAGAAGAAAGAAGTGCGCGTGGACCCCCGCTCTGGCAAACAAGCCCAACCGACGCGCTTGGTTAAAGCCCTATTGCTCGGACATCAATAAACCTTGTCGACACCCCCTGGAGCGACATGACAATATATATATATATATATATATATAGTTAATAAAGAACTGAGACAGTCAAAACTGTTATTCGAGACCTGGTAGGAGCGTAGGCCTAGGTAGCGAAATCAGCGACAGTCCGAACGAGCGTCTCGTGCTTAGCACTGACAATGTGTTTGCCGAGATTTGCATGACCCACTACATTCATCATTACGTCATTCCCCCTCGCTGAAGATGGTGCCAAGTAAGTGTTTAAAGGTGTCGTGAGGACAAGTGCTTCGTGATATGGTTTGAGGCGATCCACATGTACGATTACGCGGCCTCGGCGACGCAGGTCCACAGTGGCCGTGAGGGGTTCGATGAGGTAGTTGACAGCGGAAGTTTGTTCTATGACGCGATAAGGTCCATGGAACCTGCTGACAAACTTTGTAGAGATGCCAGGAGCAGCACTCGAGGGAACCTACAGCCAAACAAGAGAGTTGGGCGAAAAATAGTAGTTGGACCGCCCATCGTCGTGACGAAATTTCTGTAGCCCTTGTTCTTGTGTTGTAAGGGTGGGAGCTAATTGCCGACATTCTTCCGCATACCGCGCAGCTTCGGAAACTGGTGTGCCTTCGGATGAGTCGGGTTGGTAGGGGAGAATGTTGTCGATTGGAGATGTGGTTCTCGACCATAAAGTAAAAAGAAGGGAGAAAAGCCTGTCGTCGCTTGAGGTGCCGTGTTCTAAGCGTACGTTACGTAGGGAAGGATAAGATACCAGTTGGTGTGGTCGGAGGCTACATACATAGAAAGCATATCGCCAAGAGTACGGTTGAAACGCTCGGTCAAGCCATTTGTTTGTGGGCGATATGTGGTAGTACAGCGGTGAATCTCATGGCATTCTGCAAGAAGTTCTTTAATAACATGCGCGAGAAAGACGTGGCCTCGGTCGCTCAAAAGTTCACGTGGAGCGCCGTGACGCAAAAAAAACGTTGCAGCAGGAAAGGCGCAACGTCACGTACCGTCGCGGCTGGTAGAGCGGCCGTTTCTGCATATATCGTGAGATGGTCGATCGCTACAATAATCCAGCGATTCCCAGCTAATGTATATGGTAGAGGACCATAAAGGTCTATTCCAACCCGGTTGAATGGTCGCACTAGGCACGGTAACGGCTGCATTGCTGCAGTAGGACGGCTAAGATCATGCTTGCGGCATTGGCACTTTGTGCAAGATCGAATGTACTTTTGAACGAATGTGTACATGCCGCGCCAATAAAACTGAAAACGTACCCTGGCGTAGGTTTTAAAAAAACCGGCGTGCGAACACTGCGGATCGGCATGGAAAGCAGCACATATGCTGGCATGGAGATGCCTGGGTATGGCGAGTAGCCATTTGCGACCGTCTGGGTGGTAGTTGCGGCGATAAAGTATGCCATCACGGACGGCGAAGTGAGAGGCTTGTCGGTGTAGCGCTTGAGATGGCGGGTGGGCAAGTGTTTCAGATAGGTAATTCATCAGAGACGCAATCCACGAATCTTTGCGCTGCTCCGCAGCTATGTTGATGGGTCCTGATAGTGGAAGGAAATTGTCTTGGATGGAGAGACTCGCAATGGAGACAACGCGAAAGAGCGTCGGCATCGGCGTGCTTCTGGCCTGAGCGATAAATGACACGGATGTCGTACTCTTGGAGCCGCAAAGCCCATCGTGCCAAGCGTCCTGAGGGATCTTTGAGGGAGGATAACCAGCAGAGCGCGTAGTGGTCGGTAACAACATCGAAATGGCGGCCGTACAGATAAGGCCGAAATTTTGTAATGGCCCAGATAATCTCTAGACATTCTTTCTCAGTTACCGAATAATTTGCATCTGTTCTTGTAAGAGTGCGGCTCGCGTACGCAACAACATATTCTTGGTAACCACGCTTTCGTTGGGCGAGTGCAGCGCCAAGACCAACACCACTAGCATCTGTGTGGATTTCTGTGGGAGCGCTTAAATTGAAATGACGCAGTATGAGTGGCGTTGTAAGCAGTTCACGGAGCTTCGCAAAGGCACTGTCGCAGGCTGGAGACCACGCAGATAGATTGCGGTCTCCCTGAAGTAGGTCTGTCAGAGGCACCATGATCGAGGCGAAATCCCGGATTTAGCGGCGTAAGTATGAGCAAAGTCCAATGAAACTACGCAGCTGCTTGAGAGACGCGGGCCTCGGGAACTCGCGAACAGCACGTAGCTTAGCGGGGTCTGAAAGAACGCCATCCTTCAACACGACGTGTCCGAGAATGGTCAGCTTGCGCGCACCAAAGTGACACTTCTTCAAGTTGAGTTGGAGGCCTGCTACAGAGAGGCAGCGTAGAACCTGTACCAAGCGACGAAGGTGCGTGGGAAAATCGGGCAAGAATACCACTACATCGTCTAAGTAGCACCAACACGTCTTCCATTTGAGGCCTCGTAGGATAGTGTCCATCATGCGCTCAAATGTTGCCAGCGCATTGCATGGGCCGAATGGCATCACGTTAAATTCGTATAAGCCATCCGGTGTAACAAAGGCGGTTGTTGGCCTATCATCCAGATTCGTGGGCACTTGCCAGTACCCAGAGCGTAGATCAAGAGAGAAAAAGAACTCTGCGCCTTGTAAAGAGTCGAGGGCGTCCTCAATTCGAGGCAAAGGATAAACATCATTTCGTGTTATTTTGTTTAGGCGACGATAATCTACGCAAAAGCGTATCTTGCCATCCTTCTTTTTAACTAAAACAACCGGCGACGCCCAAGGACTGTTTGATAGTTGAACGACGCCTCGCTTTAGCATGTCATCTACTTGTTCATCGATGACACGGCGTTCAGGCGGCGAAACATGGTATGGTCACTGCCGTAGTATTGGGTGATTACCTGTGTTGATCTGGTGGCATACGGTTGATGTTCAACCTAAAGTAGCGCTGTGACTGTCAAAAGATGGCCGAAAATTGTCAAGGAGGATCAAAAGCTCACCCCCCTGTTGTGGGTTTAGGCCTTCGTCGATGACACGGTTGAAAATGTCAATAGTGGAAGGGTCATTCACGGAACTACCGGAGAGGGCGCTGACTTCCGATGATTCATCAGGAACGTCAAGTGTTGCGATGGTTTCGAATGATTCTATCGAACCGACACATTCGCCTCGAAGCAGCGTAATCGTGAATGGGAACGGATTCTCTACAGGCACGTTGGTCGCACCATCTTGAAAAGTAAGGAGAGCGGTTGGGAGTGGTGATAAGTGGCGATGAACGAAAGCAGCGGAAGGCGTGAAGAATGCGGTAGCGTCGATGACGGCGGAACACGACACAGGTGCGAAGACAGTAGCGCGTGGAGGGATCTGGGTGTCGTTACTAATGACCAACTTCGCGTAGGAAGGGCGATCGTGCACTGGTAGCCATCACCAAGGGGACAAACGGTGACTTCGGCACTGGCGCAATGAATGACGGCTTGGTGATGGGAGAGAAAATCCCAACCTAAAATGATGTCATGAGAACAGTGTGGGAGTACTACGAACTGCACTGTGTAGGGCACTCTTTGAACTACAAGTCTGGAATTGCACGCAGCCAGAGGCTGCACAGGCTGTGCAGTGGCAGTATGAAGACATGAACCCAAGTAAGGCGTTGTCACTTTTCGAATTGAACGGCAAACCTTTTCGGCGATGACAGAAATTGCGGCACCAGTATCAATAAGGGCAAGTACGGGTACACCTTCAAGGTCGGCATTAATTACATTCGGCGGTGAACGAAGAGGGCTTGTGCTTTGCGACGAGGACGCAGTTCTTGCCTCGGGAACTGCGTCATTTAGTTTTCCGCGTCGATTGTAGGGAGGCGTCAGCGCATCAGGAGGGCGAGAGTCGACGTGGAGAAAGAGATCGGCGATCAGGAGCTGGTCGGTGGCTTGGTCGAGGAGCGTACAATTTGGGGTCTGGAGTGTAGTGAGTGTACGTGTAATCGTTCTCATATGGACGTGGGTTTTCACGTGAATGGAGTGGGTGGTGGTGGCACAAACCTGCGACGTGCCCTAATAGACCACACGAAAAGCAGATCGGTCGGTTGTCGGCAGTGCGCCCTGGATTAGGGACTCGGCGAACTGGAGGTTGTGGCGGCTGTGCGGCATAACAGGAGCAGGCAGTGGAGGCAGCGCTTGGAACGTTTGTGGTCGTGGTCGTGCTGCTGCTTCGGCGTACGTCAATGGTGTATGACTGGTGGCACTAGCTGCGGAGGAAGGACCTCAGACACTTGATCTCGTATAATAGTCCGTAGTGTAGGGCTAAGCGGCGCACTGCGCTCCGGTAGGCCAGAGATGAGCGAGAGTTGGCGGGCAACTTCTTCGAATATAAAATCTTTGATCCTCGAGAGGAGGACGGGGTCATACGAGGGAGTTAAGCCGAACCTCGATTCCTGATGTGGGACAGCACGGCGGGTGACCAGACGTTGCCGGCGGAGCTCATCATAGCTTTGGCAGAGCTCGGTTACTTGGGTGACAGTAGCAGGGCTTTTTGAAAGGAGCATCTGGACGGCGTCCTCGTCAATACCTTTAAAATATGCTTGATGCGGTCCACCTTTGTTATGTTCACATCGACGCGTTTGCACAAGTCAATGACGTCTTCTATGTAACTTGTAAAGTTCTCACCAGGCAGTTGAGATCTCGACTGAAGACGCTGCTCCTCACGAATTTTGCGGACAGAAGGACGACCGAAGACTTCGCTGAAATTTGCCTTGAATGCTGTCCAGGTGAGAACGTTGGTAATATGGTTCCGAAGCCATAAGTGTGCAATGCCACTGAGGTAAATGCCGACAGTGGCCAGTCACGTGGCTTCGTCCCATTTGTTCAAGACACTCACAAGTTCGTAGGTAGCCAGCCAGTCGTCGACGTAATGAACGTCAGCGCCGCTGAATATGGGAGGATCCCGCTGACGGACCGCGCCGGAGCACACGATGGCCTGGGAAGCCATAGAAGGAGGGCTTGTGGCAGATGCAGTGGTCATGACAGCAGGTAGAGTCCGGCTTCGCAACTCCAAGATTGCAAGGAGACCCCGCAAACTCCACGAAATATAATAAAGAACTGAGACAGCCAAAACTGTTATTCGAGACCAGGTAGGAGCGTAGGCCTAGCTAGCGAAATCAGCGACAGTCCGGGCCGAGCGTCTCGTGCTTAGCACTGATTATATATATATATATATATATATATATATATATATATATATATATATATATATATATATATATATATATATATAATCAGTTTTAGAAGTGTGCACCTGTGCTCATCTCTTGTGTTCGTTGTGTAACATTTTTTTGCGCTGAGCAGTTTGATAAGGACAGGTACATCAAGGATCACGCCGCTAGCTGATGTGTGCATATAGCATAAATCTGCGACGCACTCGCGTGCACTGGTTCACTTTGTGCCATTCTCACCGAGTAGGATGTGCCTCGGTTTCCCTGTTTCTTAACACATATCGCACCTCATCCTCAGCCTCCCCCCTCTTCCCTATCGTCATGGGATTACTTCTTTAAAAAAACTGGTTCCTTCATCTTCTTAGCAGACAAATCGCTAAAGCTAATCATTAAAAAAACATCTTTTCTAGCTACAAATTATCCGTCTGGTCATTTTCAGTTTTAATGATCACGCTGTGTTTTAATTCACAGGAATGGCAAATAAGGGCAAGGCATGCAGGAATGGCAAAGCTGCCTTAGGTTTGGACCGGCCTGTTACCTTTTCTGGTGTCCAGACATCGGCTCATGAAATCGCTCATTTGTAAGTACCTTGAGGAGCTCAAAACACTTGCGACACAGTATACGTATTGTGTGTTGAGATGGTGTTTACGAACGGAAGAAATAATTGGCAACATAGTAGCCTTTAGAATTTGCTCAGTAATTGAATATTAACGTGTCTTCCTTTTAATCCATACTCGTGTTTTTATCGCGGATTAAACAGAATGCGGATGTGTACCGGTATACACTGTACTATACATTTTTCCAGTATTATGGGGGTAGTGAAGAAGAAGCATATATGATATGTAGGAAATGCTGAGGTTTCTGGGCTACGTATCTACGCATAAGGAAAGCAAGAATCTTGATTGAAGGTTTACAAAATATTTCGCACAATCTTCGAAATGTTGACGAATGTAAAAGGGAGAGAATAAAGTCAGTGTTAAAGTAGGGATATTAGATCTGGAGCACCCGCAGGGAGCATGTTAGCATCCCACACTTGGTAAATAATTTTTTGATGAATTCGGGAATTGGAGAAAAGCGAGTGTATCTGGGAAGTTAACTAGTAAAATAGTGTAATAAAATGAGAGATATATAACTGTTATTGTTAATATTGTGACGGGGCGAGGTCTTGGCTTACAGGATAGCGTCCACCGAGAATCGGCAGCACCACATTGGGTGGAAGTGCTGGGTAACCGTCTCGCAACGGAACTTCGCAGCAGCCGACGTTTGAAGGGTCATTTCACAACGATGACGGAGAGTACGGCGTCTGCATCTGCTCCTGGCGTTCCTGCGGCCGGAGGTGATGCGGTAACTACATCTCCTTCTGCGACCACAACCTTCGTGCTCGAACCCCCACGGGATCCTGGCACGTTCAGCGGTTCCGGCGATCCAGATGAAGTTGACGTTGAAGATTCGCTGGCAGAGTACGAACGTGTGAGTACTCGATACTGATGGGGCCCGACTCTTATGCTGGCAAACCTGTTATTCTATCCTAGGGGAACCGCCAAATCATGGTATGAGAACCATGAAACAGAACTTGGGAGTTGGGCAGTGTGCAGGGAGAAAATGTTGGACCTGTTCGGAAAGCCGATTGGAAGAAAAATGGCCACGAACAAAATGCTCGTGTTTCGGGCGCAGACCTCGACCGAGTCTTACGTCTCCTATATAGAAGATGTGTTGTCGTTGTGTCGCAAAGCCAATGCCGAGATGCCGGAGGCTGACAAGGTCGGGCATATTCTTAAGGGGATTGCGGATGACGCATTCAACCTCCTCATCTGCAAAAATTTTTCTACAGTAGATGCCATTATAAAAGAATGTCGGCGCTTTGAGCAAGCGAAGAGCCGGCGGATTAACAGCGTGTTTACCCGCCTTCCGAATATGGCTGCAACTACATCTTGCGAAGACCGTGCAAAAACACAGTCACCACCTCTAGATTCATCGGATCAGGTGACCTGAATTGTACGGCGCGAACTTGAAGCCATTGCCTCTGCTCCGGCTCACACCGCTGCAAGTGACACGACCCCTCTCACTGCTAACAAGGTGCAAGCCATCGTCCACCAAGAACTCGCCAGCATAGGTATTCCCTCGGTGTGCGCTTTGCCCAACCCGCAGCGAGCTTCATGGCGTCCACCCGCGTCCTATCACGAGCAGCAGTTTACGGCCCGATCTCGCGACCCTGCTGCGTGGAGAACTGTCGACAATCGACCAATTTGTTTTCATTGCCACCGTATCGGTCATGTCATCCGTTACTGCAATTACCGCTGGTCCTCGCCACCTCGGACTTCATCTTGTAGCGCCCTCGTTCGGGCGGCGCGCAAACCAGAGAGCGCGCGATGGCGACAGAAGAAAATAAAGAAGGCGCTAGGCCGTGGCACGTGAAGCCACGGCTCACGTCCCGGGCTGGCATCGGTTATCGTTCTGGTCGTCGAGCTCTTCCACGCACACGAGATGCTCGGAGTCCCAGCCCTCCACCCCTCTGCTGGTACCACCAGTGTTTCCGACACCGAGCCACGAAGTGTACACCCCCATGTTCGTGGCAGGGAAACGCCTGCCGGGATCACTGACGGCGGCGTGTGATCTCCCTTCTCGTCCCAGCCGCCTTTTCATGGTCACGGACCAGCTATCGGGCGCCAGGTTCCTTATAGATACGGGCGCGGAAATTAGCGTCGTGCCCCCGACTAAGGCTGATCGTTCAAAGTCACAGGGGCAAGTGCTTCGTGCTGCCAACGCCTCGTCTATAGCAACGTATGGGCTCCGATCTCTCACCCTCGAATTCGGCCTTCGCTGCATTTTCCGGTGGGTTTTCGTCATCGCAGACGTGGTTCAACCGATCATCGGCTCGGACTTCCTCTCATACTTCGATTTGGACGTCAGCGTGCGGCGGCGCCGCCTCATAGATGGTAAGACTCGTCTCTCCATCTCGGGAGTCCTGTCCGACATCGCTCCAATGGCCATCCGCATGCTGATACCTTCCTCACCGTTCGAAAAAATCTTGGCGAGTTTCCCGGAGTTAACTAAACCGTGCAACCTCACTCAGCCGCCTAAACATACGGTGACACACCACGTCGTCACCCGGGGTCCACCGGCAGCCGCTCGACCACGCCGCCTGTTCGGAGACCGCCTAGCTATTGCTAAACGGGAGTTTGACCACATGCTGCAGCTCGGCATTATCCGCCCGTCGTCAAGCGCTTGGGCTTCCCCGCTGCATTTGGCGCCAAAGCGTGATCCTGGTGACTGGCGTGCCTGTGGGGACTATCGAGCGTTGAACGCCAAGACTGTCCACGACAGCTATCCTCTACCTCACATCCAGGATTTTACATCGCGCCTCGACGGCTGCACAATTTTCAGCAAAGTGGACCTTGTTAAGGCGTACCACCAGACTCCTGTCGAGCCCGCCGACATACCTAAGACCGCCATCACGACGCCCTTTGGGTTGTTTGAATACGTGCGGATGCCTTTTGGACTCCGCAATTCGGCTCAAACTTTCCAGCGGTTCATTTCTGAGGTCACACGGGGTCTTCCTACTGTGTTTGCGTACCTTGACGATGTCCTCATCGCCAGCCGCACACCTGAAGATCATGAGCACCATCTACGCGCTCTGTTCCAACGTCTTCAGCAGTACAGCCTCGTTGTGAACGCCTCTAAGTGTACTTTCGGCGCATCTGAGCTCAAGTTCTTGGGCCATCACATATCATCCAAAGGAATACGCCCTCTCCGGTCCCACGTTAAAGCAATTCAGGATTATCCTCAGCCTACAACACTGTGCCGATTACGCCAATTCCTGGGGCTTGTGAATTTTTCCAGGCGCTTCATACCACACTGTGCCGAACTGCTACGACTGCTCACCGACCTCCTTCGGTCGACCGCCGGCCCGTCCTCCGCCATTCCTTGGTCGTCAGAGGCCCAGGCCGCCTTTGCTGCTGCTAAGCAAGCGGTCGCTAACGCCGTGCTTCTCATTCATCCACGCAGCAACGCCCCTACTCGGTTGATGGTGGACGCATCCAGCGTGGCCGTCGGAGCCGTCTTACAGCAGTGCATTAAATCCGAGTGGAGACCCTTGTCGTTTTACTCTCGGAAGCTACTTCCTGCTGAGACCCGCTACAGCGTCTTTGGCTGGGAATTACTAGCCATCTGCGCTGCAATACAGCACTTTCGGCATTTCCTGGAAGGATGCTCGTTTTACGTGCTGACTGACCATAAGCCACTGGCGTATGTTTTCCGCACTAACTCATCCAAGTACGTGCCCCGTGAACTCCGCCATCTGGCTTATATATCGGAGTTCACGCCTGACATCCGCCACGTGAAAGGAGCTGACAACACCGCCGCAGATGCCCTTTCTCGTATAGCCGCGGTTGACTCTCCACCGCCAATAATCGACTGGGTCTCATTCTCCTCGGCACAGCAGAATGATAGAGAGCTTGCCGCTTTTCGGGAGAACCCCCGTTCTCTCCGACTACGCCTGGTGCCTCATTCATTATCATCTGAGCGCTTGTGGTGCGATGTCTCAGCTGACCTTTCCCGCCCTTTCGTTCCCGCTTCATTACGACGCACCGTTTTCCACTCCTTACACGACATCTGTCACCCTGGCATTCGGGCTACTCAACGTCTTCTCACCCAGCGCTATGTCTGGCCCGGAATCAACGGTGATGTGCGCGCTTGAACGCGCATGTGCCTGCCCTGCCAGATGACCAAGGTCTCCCGTCATACTAAGACGCCGCCCCAACCTTTCCTTCCACCCGGCCGTCGTTTCGACCATGTTCATCTAGACATTGTGGGCCCTCTACCAGTGTCTCAGGGGTACCGTTATATATTGACCATGGTCAATCGCTTCACACGCTGGCCAGAGGCTGTTCCAATTCAAGATATCACAGCCGAGACAGTTGCCCGCGTTTTCATTTCTACGTGGGTATCCCGTTTTGGCTGTCCTGGCACCGTGACCACAGACCGTGGACGTCAGTTTGAGTCCTCGCTGTTTACTTGCCTTAATCGCATCCTCGGAGCCAGACATTGCCGTACCACGGCTTATCATCCCTGCGCCAACGGCATGGTGGAACGCCTTCACCGACAACTGAAGACCGCCTTGACTACCCGCCTCAATAGAGCCACCTGGGTTGATGCCTTGCCACTGGTGCTCTTAGGTTTACGAGCTGTCATCCGGGCAGACCTGCAGTGCTCAACAGCAGAGCTGGTGTATGGCACTTCTCTACGGCTTCCGGGAGACTTCACGTCAACGAAGCTACCAGACCAGCCACAGCAATTCCTACAACGCCTCCTCGACTGCGTTCAAGACCTCCAGCCCACTCCGCCCAGACCTTCCGAACACAAGACCATATTCGCCCACCCTGATATGGCCACTGCAACACGTGTTTTCGTGCGCCACGACGCGGTCAAACCACCTTTGACACCAGCCTACGACGGACCATTCCACGTCCTTCACCGCACCCCCAAAACTGCCACTCTACTTCAGAACGGCCGTGAAGAGACAGTCAGCTTGGACCGACTCAAGCCGGCGTACCTGGAGACCGCCCTAGAAAGCCTCTCATCTACGACTGATCTTCCGTTGGAATACCACAAACGGCATGTCACATTCCGACTTACAGTCTACACTGGGGGCCCTGTACCGCCCTCGTTCGGGCTGCGCGCAAACCGGAGAGCGCGCGATGGCGACAGAAGAAAATAAAGAAGGTGCTAGGCCGTGGCACGTGAATCCACGGCTCACGTTTCGGGCTGGCATCGGTTATCGTTCAGGCGTGTCTCTCTTTCGCTCCTGTGGCAGAAGCCTACAATCTCAACCTCACTACGGACAGGACAATACCCGCTTCGCGTCTGCCACGCAGCCTTCTCCGCAAAACAACGACAGAAGGTTCAACAGCCGATCTCTGTCATTGCATGGTCATCAGTCGTGTTCGCCTCCAGGACGTCGCCAGTCGTCTCGCTCATCGCAGACTCGCAGGCCGTCGTATCCATTCAACCCCGCTCCTGCCTACCCGGAAAACTAAACGGTGCAGCGCCCGGAGGTGACGCTGCATTTTTGACTCCCTCCACAAATCCTCTCTTGACGCTTCCGACGAGACAAAATTTGTTAGACGTTGCCATTGACGGTGTGGCTGTTTCTGCCCTTATAGATACTGGAGCGCACATTTCTGTAATGAGCGCGAACCTTCGCCGACGCCTACATAAAGTGCTCACGCCTGCCGCTTCCCACAAACTTCGTGTTGCTGATGGGAGGACCCCTGATGTTCAAGGGATGTGCACGGCCCGTGTGTCCATTGCCGGTCATCCTACATTTGTTCAGTTTGCCGTCATTGAAATGTGTCCTCTTGACCTAATACTTGGTTTAGACTTCCTGTCACGTCATTCTGCGCTCATTGATTGTGCCACTAGTGCTCTTCAGCTTGAACTACCGCAGTTTGCCGATTTTCCAGCTGACTATTTTCCCCGTTTATGCTCTCGTCACCACGTTCGCTTGCCTCTGCAAGCTGCTACATATGTCACTTTGTCGTTCTCACGTCATGCGCCCGATGATGACTACCTCGTAACTCTTATAGTCGACGTACTGATGGCCCGAGACGTCGCCCTTGCTCACACTGTTGTCGCCGTCGCTAATAATACAGTGGTTATACCACTACTCAACGTGAGTTTCTTGACTCAAGTTATTCCGCAAGACATGTCTTTGGCCACCCTGTCTCCACTTGACAGCTGCAACGCTACTGGTTTGGACACCGATACTACATCCCCCTGTCTTGGCCGCAATTGTACTCTGCCTGCAGATGACATTAACAAGATGATTGCTTCCGACCTAACTGCAGTGCAAGCTGCCAGCCTCCGTAGTCTGTTAACATCATATAGAGACGTTTTCGACTTTGACCACCGCCCTCTCAGCCAGACAACTGCAGTGACTCACCGGATCAACACTGGTGATGCCAGTTCTATACGGCGGCGTCCATATCGCGTATCTCACAAGGAACGCCAAGTAATTCAAAATGAAGTGGATAAAATGATTACTAAAGACGTAATGGAACCCTCATCCAGCCCCTGGGCCTCCCCAGTCGTGCTCGTTGAGAAGAAGGATGGCAGCTGGCGCTTTTGCGTGGACTATCACCATTTAAGCAAAGTGACCCACAAAGATGTCTACCCTTTGCCTCGGATTGATGACGCCCTCGATTGCCTCCATGGTGCCCAATACTTTTCGTCTATCGACCTTCGGGCGAGCTATTGGCAAATTTTCGTTGACCCCATGAATCGTGAAAAAACCGCTTTCGTTACGCCCGACGGCCTCTACCAGTTCAAAGTCATGCCATTTAGACTGTGTAATGCGCCGGCAACTTTCGAGCGCATGATGGACTCCCTTCTCCGAGGATATAAGTGGTCCATATGCTTATGTTACTTAGGCGAAGTCATCGTCTTTTCTCCTACCTTTTACAGCCATATAACACGTCTGTCAGCCGTTCTGGATGTTTTTAGAAGAGCTGCTCTCCTGCTCAATTCTGCAAAATGCCATTTCGGACGTCGCCAGATCACCATACTCGGCCACCTTGTCAGTGCCGATGGTGTTCAACCAGATCCCGAAAAGGTGCGAGCAGTACAACAATTTACTGAACTACGCTCAACCAAGGACGTTCGAAGTTTTGTAGGGCTATGTTCCTATTTTCGTCGATTTGTCCGCAACTTCGCCGACATCGCTCAACCGCTTACTGATCTCTTAAAGAAGGACGTTCCCTTCGCATGGGGTATAGAGCAAGCGGACGCCTTTTCGGCTCTTATCCATCTGCTGACTACGCCACCAATACTGGCCCATTTCAACCCAGCATCACTTACAGAGCTTCGGACCGATGCAGGTGGCCATGGAAAAAGAGCGGTCCTTGGCCAACGACAGCACGGGAAGGACCGCGTGATTGCTTATGCCAGTCGTCGTCTTTCACCTGCCGAACGGAAGTTCTCCATCACTGAGTGTGAATGTCTAGCTTTAGTGTGGGCCGTGGCGAAATTCAGGCCTTACTTTTATAGCCGAACTTTTTCCGTTGTTACGGACCATCACGCTCTTTGGTGGCTGTCATCGCTAAAGGACCCATCTGGACGTCTTGGACGCTGGGCGCTCCGTTGGCAAGAATACTCATTCGTGGTCCACTACAAGTCGGGACGCCTCCACACAGACGCAGACTGTTTGTCACGTTATCCAGTTGAAACGCCCGACTTGACAGGACTTGATTCAGACGCCTGCGTTCTCTCCATCCACGCTTTGGGTGATATCTCCACCGAACAACGACGTGACCCGTCGTTACTCTCCATCATCGAGCGTCTGACCTCTGCTCCAACAGAGCCTTCCGTTCGCCTGTTCGAACTGCACGACAACATTCTGTACCGTCGCAGCTTCAACGCTGATGGCCCGGAATTACTACTCGTGCTTCCCCATCACCTGCGTACCAGCGTTCACGAACAACTACATGACGTACCTACAGCCGGTCACCTAAGCGTCTCTCGTACCTACGATCGTGTGCGACGTCGCTTTTTCTGGCCCGGACTGTATCGTTCTGTGATTCGCTACGTCACTGCTTGTGACCACTGCCAACGCCGCAAGCACCCCTCTGTGGTACCGTCTGGCCTCCTACAGCCCATCGACATACCGACGGAACCATTCTTCTGTGTTGGCCTTGACCTGTTGGGCCCGTATCCTACGTCCACCTAAATGAGTTGCAGTCGCCTAAATGAGTTGCAGGAATCCTACGTCCACCTAAATGAGTTGCAGAAATAAATGAGTTGCAATCGCCACAGACTACGCCACACGCTTTGCCATCACTAAGGCACTGCCAACAAGCTGTTCCACTGACGTGGCTGACTTTCTCTTGTATGAAGTCATTCTTCATCACGGCGCTCCGCGGCAGCTGCTTACTGATCGAGGAAGGTACATTCTTTCACGTGTTGTGGATGACATTCTCCGCGCCTGATCCACTGAGCACAAGCTTACCACCGCTTATCATCCACAGACAAATAGATTGACCGAGCGTCTGAACCGAACGCTGACGTAGATGCTGTCAATGTACGTTTCGCCAGATCACCGTGACTGGGACAAAGCACTCCCCTTTGTCACATTCGCGTATAATTCTTCACGGCATGACACAGCTAGTTATTCGCCGTTTTATTTGCTATTTGGCTGACATCCAGCATTACCATTTGACACGCTCCTTCCTTCGCCTGCCCCCTTGTCTACTGAGTACGCCAGCGATGTCGTTTCTCGAGCCCATGCAGCCCGTCAGCTTGCCCGTGATCGGCTGCACTTGTCGCAAGCGCACCAAAAAGACCGCTATGACAATCGCCACCAAAGCGTGCACTTCTCGCCGGGGTCTCTGGTACTTCTCTGAACACCAAACCGCCAAGTCGGCTTATCAGAGAACCTATTATCACACTACCACGGCCTCTACAAAGTGTTACGACAACTTAGTGACGTGAACTACGAGATCGCACCCCTAAACAATGCCTCTTCAACAACCTCACTTCAGACAGACGTTGTACACGTTTCCAGACTGAAACCGTATCACCCTCCTTGTTCGTCGCCGCCATACTAAGCGCCGTGACCACGCTTCCGCCGCAGGGGAGTGATGTTACGGTGCATCATCGACAGGAGCAAGCGTGGCACTTGGCCAAGATGAAGAAGACGCTTGTTCATTAGGCGCTTGCGCGAGAGGCAACTCAGACATCTACCCCGACATCACCCCGTCACAATGTGTATATATTATAAATTCTGTTGCTTGTTAAAAAATCCAATTGTTGTCATAGCTTCGGGATGACACTAATAATGCACAGTCTGTTAATGCATGGTTGAACAACTGCATGGTGGAACAACACTGTGAACTAGCACCCCTTTTTATGTTTTTTTTTTCAATTGGTTTTTCCCTCTGTAGCGAAACCACCATTCATTGCTGATATGAAATCAGCAGCAAGTTTGCAGCGCCTTCACCTTTCAAGGTGACTACCGGCCTCATGCTAATTGCTTTGAGGAGGAGGGCGTTATCTTGCCAGCAGTTCCATATCATCAATGGGGGCTTGTTTTGCTCACCGCGAGATGATGCGAAAAGAGACTGTGGTTGCTTTCGCTCCAACTTCGGCGCGCTGCCCGCGGCCGCTGGAGGGCGTATATAGAATAGACCTCACGCTCCCGTCTTCCCATTCATAAATATTGGCAGTGTACATGCATGCACGTATCTCCTAAATTGTTCGTCTCAACCTATTCAAAATTGCCAGTAATCAATATCGCAATTGTCAGTGAATGTTTACACAAAACATTAGGCCTAAGCACCACTCTCCCATATCATTACACTATCTAGTCACGGGAAAAAACCACGGACACGTCTGCCAGTTTTCGCTATGCGGGGCGACACCTTGAGGCAGTTTCGGGCTCTGAAGTGGTGTGTCAGAAGCATGCGCGGCCTAGTTGTTAAGCGCACCATGTCAGAGCCCGATACTGCCTCAAGGTTTCGCTCCGCAGAGGTGAAACCGGCTGCTCACGTACTCTACAGAGACGTGGCTGAGGCTGTACATATACCTGACAGAGACAGCTGCGGTTATATGGAATACACTATATAGATCTTTGCTGAATTGCGTCTGCTTGCTTAAATAAAACACTACAAGAAATGTTAAACGAGGTAAATACGCAAAGTTCCTGCGACTGTGTTGGCATAGTTGTTAATGTGCTCAATTGTACGCGAACACCATTGATTCGATCCCGATAGCAGCGATTGCACTTTGATGGAAGCGAAATACTAGAGGCACGTGTTAGTGCACAAGCTTTTTTGGTCTAAGTGCATGTGAAAAACTCGAGGTGGTCTAAGTTTACGGAGCCCTCCACTATTAAATACCTCATAATGCCATTGTGGTTTTCAGCTAGAAAACTATAAAAAAATGTTCCTCATTTTAGTAATAGAGTTGCGAAGCACCGAGCTAGGTGAGCGAGAAGTTTCACCTTTATTGCAAGCTTATTTGCAGTGAATACATCATCCTCATGTTTCTTTTTTGGTAGCACTCTTTACATTGAAATAAAATATTTTCAAGTTGCCCTTGCAAGGGTATTTCAATTGATTGATATGTGGGGCTTAACATCCCAAGGCCATCATATGATTATAAGAGACGCAGTAGTGGCGGGCTCCTCTCCTTCCAAGGCGAATAAAACATGCTGGCAGAGAGTAACTATCTTGCTCACATGTACGAAAGAGAACTGCTTCGCCTAGAAAATGCAACCTTCAGACTTCGGTGCTCACTGTTTTCGAGTTTGCCCCGTTCCAACTGCTGCAGTATAGCCTCATGCTACATACGTTCAATGAACACAGGAGGACAACTGTATTTGGCATGAGGCGGCTGATGAATTATCTTGTTTATTGCGCAGTCAGAAGGGACCGCAATGCTCGATTCCCGCCGATAACATCGAAACCTTGAATAGCGAGCACTACGTTGTAAAGTAAGTAGCGATTAGTTTCATGTGATGTTCTTGAAACAGAGATGAGGGAAGTTAATAAAGTGCGGAGCTCATAGAATAAAGCTTACCTGTTATTCTCATCTCACTTATTTCTTGAAGATTGGCTGGGTAAATATTAACATTCCTTTTTTACAGGTTGAACGCTGACCATGACGGTCACGGCGCAGCAAAGAATTGCTCAAGTGATGAGGGTTACATAATGAGCAGCCCTCGAAGGAACGGGAATAACAGCTGTGCATTTTCCAACTGTAGCAAGAATGACATCGCCGACTTTTTGACGTAAGCTTCCCGGCAATACTCACAGTACATGTTTTGTTTTTTTATAGTTAAAAACTGCACATAAAGAAGAAAACTGATTGCAATCTGTTGCATTTTATTGCGAATCAAGATAATGTACATGACCTGAACTACATTTGTTAACCCATAAACAAGGAGCATTTGCGCTTTCTGTTTAGGTGACAGAGTCGAAACAAAACAGTAATGTTCATCGACCTGACAATAAACCAGTTGTTCCAGTCTAGGCGAGCAACCATCAATTAGAAATGTTTTTAATGACAAAACAAAACATGCAGTCTTCCGCCTCCTTGTTAGACATATGCCCATGCCCATGTGCAAAATTGTTTTTTTAACAAAGGGATCCATTGGTGTGCTTACTGCATTCTGTTGTATATGTCAATTTTGCCGAAAAACTTCAGGTGTCGTGTTGCTTATACCAAATCTGACGGCTATTTTCTGAACCTAAATAAGGAGCAACAGATTTACATTGACACGATGAGTACTTCGACGAACACGAAAAAGAGTTAGTCCTTAGTAGGGATGTGGGAATAGTAAAGTTCGGAAACGAAAGGAAGTATAAATCAATAGTGATGACAGTGAATCAAACATGAATAGTAAAGGAATAATGTAAAAATAATTTTTGAACAGAAAGTAGATCATTTTCAAAACAATTCTTGAAAGCAACATTTTATTTGAAACAGATATTCACAAAGTGTCACCAAAGAATATTCAGTTAGGTATGACCAAATGAATATACCACAATGGTATCGTATGGTATGGAAAAACTCTATTTAGGTCCATCGGGGCGAACTAGCGCATAGCGGGCCACTCCCACGTCGGGACAGATAGGCCTAACGTGTCCGCCACGTCGTGGGCTCGTTGGACTGCCCATAGCTGCGTCATTAAATTCATACTGCGTAGCGCAGCATACCACTTTGATGATGCAACGTTTTCAATCCGTAACGCAGGGCACCGCCAGAGAATATGATCTAAGCTGGCAAAGTCTGAGCAAGGCGCGCAAGTGTTTGACGTCTGAATTTCAGGGTAAATTTTGTGCAAGAGTGTAAGACTTGGGTATGCCCCGACCTGCAGGAGTCTGAGCGGTAATGCCTGAGGCTGGTTCAGTTTACTGTGCGGTTGCGGATACTTTCCCCTCCTCAGATAAAAGTTCTTGCAAAGTTCATTGTACGTCGTTGGAGGATATTTGTTTTTCAGAACCTCGTCGTCACAATATACCACAATAAGGTAAACTGATATAAGCTATACTGCCGGGAATAGAGCTATGGTAATATTTTATGACTCTAGGTTCAAATACTGCGTTCACTAGCGCTATTAACGTCAGAGTTTGTCACTTCCTTTAAATTGGGACATAAAAACCAAACAATTTTCAACCAAACTCTAGAAATACAGCTAAATATATAATGAAGCAAGTCAAGCTACTATCCCAACATGGCCTGCGCACCGAAACCGTGCAACAATCCGCGTTTAAATCAATACATGCAAGAACAGTTTACGCAAATACAACACTTGCATCTGTTGTTAGGCATGAAGCTTCAGTTATTGCTAGGTGAAGACAAGAGCTGATCAACACGATACAGCTTCAACATTGTAAAACGTGAGCAAAAGGGGAGAGTTTAGTAGAGGTGGAAACGGGCATCGGGTTGCGCGAAAGATCGAGCCCGGCCCAGCCCGCGGGTCCTGCTCAGGCGGGCTGACGTCCTCTCATCTCTGACGCGGGGCGGGCTCGGGTTACATTGTTTTTCAGTCGGGCGGGTCATACTAGATGCAAATCCGAGTCAAGTCTAAAATGTAGACGCCGTGCTGGAAGTGTTTTCCACTCCGTAGCGCCTTCACCGCAGCCACCGCAACCCGTTTTTTTTTGTGTTCTCTTTTGACATCGCTTCCTTAAACGCAAGGAAGAGAGTGAAGTCAGACAAGGTGAACTTTGTGATTATATGTACATTGAATATGTGGTACTAAAGTTCTAGAAGAAATAACAGTTTACATATTGTATGCTTGCTTTGTTCACGGAAGATATGTTGGCTATTCCGGCTGCCAGCTTCGTGCACCCGACGGACCTTCAGTCGATCGGGATATCTGACGTAGAAGCACCACACCTCATCAAAACTTGAACCATTTGACTGCTTAATTTTACACAACTTCCTCGGCCGCACTCATGATCGATACATATTGTCTCGAGTCAGGTCTGCTTCAACGCTTGGCTCTGCTCCTGCCCCGTTCAAATGTAATCGTTGCATAGAGTGACTGTTATTTGTAGTTTTCTTACGCTTAACTTTGATATGGTGAATGTGGAATGTCACATTATTAAAAACGTCATCTTGTCTCCGCAGCGAACATCATAACATGGAGCTGAACCAGGCCCATGACTTTATTTTTGAATAGAAGTGGGTGGAGGACGGGGGGGGGGGCGGACTCGCAGTTTTCCAGCGTCGGTCTCGGTGCGCCTTCGACTCAGTCAGCGGGCCCGGCCGAGCTCGGATTCTAAATTTCGGCCACACTACATCTCCGCTTTTCAGAGGAAGCATGCGGCAATCAACATCATAAATAGCATCAGTAGTCTCGTAAAAGGTTGGGCCGTGTGCGGATCACTACAGGAATTAAAAGAAGAAAAATAATCTTTAGCTGCTCCAAAGCTTTGTTTGTTTTGGTGTTCTCCCCCCGTACGAATTACTCAAGCTAATCGGAAAATATTCGTTATTTAAATATTTTGCGGAAACACACACAAATCTAGTTCTTATTATTGGAGATCATTCTACAACACATGATGGGCGGCTCTCTTGACAATATTGTGAATATTCGTACGAGTACAAATAATAATAATAATAATAATAATAATAATAATAATAATAATAATAATAATAATAATGTTGTTGTTGTTATTTGTTGAGATTTTACTTTCCAAACCACTATGTGATCATAAGGGACGCCGAACTGGAAAGCTCAAAAAAACTTTAATCATCTGGTGCTCATAGTGGAGGATGGAACTATGTCCACTCGTAACATCTGGTGTGCGCTGACGTGCACCTAAGTTTAGGTACACAGGCTAGCGGCATTTCGACTCCTCTGAAACGCGGCTACCGCGTACAGAGCTGCCCACGCTTCCGAACGATTGTGTTTGTCCTGGAGCCACAGGTAGCATTTCCAGCTGCGTTCGTAACATTGCAAGCACTGCTATACACTGGAAAATGAGAATTACTTCTGGGGTTAGAATATAATTATGAGTAAGTGATTGAAATCAGGGGAGTGAACATCGATTCACTCGTTTTATTGCTAGATGCTTGAACCAATCGACTTCGACACACATACTGTAAGCAAATACAAATATTTCTTGAAAAATATCTATATTTGACGTGAAACATCAATCATAGTATACAACCGTACTGCAACATATCCTTGCGTCGTTAGGACAAAACCTATACGCATCAATACTTGTCACATCTTGAGTCCGAAGTATTGTCGGGCCAAAACTATCCGCTAAACACGATGGAATTTTCGCCATGAATGAAACAGCAAAAAAAATTTCACAGTCAGCAGCTATTCTCTTTGCCTTTTTTGGAAAGATTTGCACATTATATATCTATCACTCTGCAGGTGGCGATATTCAAAATGTCTATTTCGAAAAGACGTATGCCACGTCATTTCTTTACCAAACAAGGCGGCAGACCTTCCAGGGGATGTTATAGATGGGCAAACATTCTGTAAGGAATACTACAGGGAACCCAGATACTCCAACTCCACTTATATAAAGGTGAGACGTGCGTCTTCTGTATTCTTCTCAAATGATTTAAAGGTGAATCAATGACTTTTTTATCGGTGTGTGGTACCAAACTTTTGATAAAAAGTTGCAAAAAATACCATTGTTTGAAATGAACTATAGTTCGAATGAATGTATTCTTGGCACGCTATAATATACAAACTGAACGAGAAGTGTTATAACAAAAAAGAAGAGACGTGAATGGCCTCAATGCTAACTGGTTCAATCACACATGACAGAAATGGCTGCTTTATACAATCGCTATTTTTAAGTGTGACAACAATTTGAGTTTTTACACCCCACTGGCAAATGATTAGCACTTACTGGTAGCACTACATGCGTGAATGAGAAGACAAATGTTATGGGGGGGGGGGGGGGCTTTCAAAAAAGAACGTAAAATAAAGTGTCTCGGCCTACACAATCGAAGTACACAATGGGCAAAGACAGTGCGAGAGGGTTAACACTGGCCACTGAGAGTGTCTTTACTTAGTCAATTTTATTCTTTCACAATGTAGCAACTTGCTTTTCATGGCCGAAAAGTTACGTCGAGGATTCTAAATCGCTAATTTCATTCTAGCCGTTAGACCATGCTTAGTTAGGGCATTGTACATTTAGGCTACCACGTTGTAGCTTGGGGAGCCAGTGTAAAATGCATGAAAAAGCATACACGATGAGAACATCGACGCTTATACCATCGTACAGCATACTTTGCGAAGCTGTGCAATGTCAGTGCATGATAAAGAACACCAGATGGCAGAAATTTTGGAGCCTTCCTTAACGACGTCTCTCAAAATCATCTCGTGGTTTTGCGACGTAAAGCTCCAGATAATATTATTAAGATTATAAAGACGATGGTAATATCCGGCAGGCTACCTGGCACAGGTTTGAGAAAACAGACATGCAAAAAAAGAGAGAGGTGTAAACCACACCAAGCGGGTAAATCGTAATCTCGGATTTCCTCTTGCACGTGTAAAAAATGCCAATTGAGATAAAATATGTCCGCATGTATGGAAGGCTTTCTCAAAAGATTTTTCAGAAGCTCCAAAGTAAGACCATCACTTTGCATTTTGGATTCTGAATGACTGTGGAATCAAGAGAAATCAAATGGCAGATGTGTTGGCAAATGCAGGTGATCATTGTACTGAAACCCGCCTCTATTAGATATACAATAGCTATGTGACATACACCAAATTCTACATCAGCGAAACGTAAATTGTACTCATATACACCTCGTTTTCAGGGAGCATAAAGGACTGGATATTTTAGGTTGTCGACCCATATCTTCAGCGCCGATTAGACTTTCAGCTACCAAGACATATTGACAATTGTATCGCCTGAGAGTCGAAACTGCTAAGATAAATCCTTTTTTTTTTGGGGTTCACCATGCACAATCTTCAACCTATGCTTTTGTGGCTACGACAACGAGGATGTGAACTACGTGCTGCTTGGCTGTCGAAAACACCACCTTAGGTTTTATCCCGGTGATGGCGTCCCATTAACAGAGTTTATTGGCAGAATGTTGAATCTCATACAAACCAGGAAGGTTTAATGTAGAGAGTGACAGTTCGTGAATGGCGTAGAAAGCTGGGCTACCTATACGGTTTAAAAATAGCACGAGAGAAGGAGGGTAGCTACGAGGGTATACCTACCATTTGGTCCCGCGTTGATACACAGTGAACTTGACTGGGTCTTTTGGGGGGTGGCTACCCACTCCGTCCTAGTAGGCGGTACCTTCTTCAAATCCTTCTGGTATTGTATATGTGGTCAAAGAAGGGTGCGCACTTACGAATGCGTTCCACAGGCTTCATGAGCTAGTAGACTGTGCAGGCATGTGCGTGAGGTGCGAGTGCAGAATCTTTATCGTGTTTCCAAGAAAGCGATGACTTGTTCTTCTTCATGACCCACCGAATAAAAATAAATAACGACCGACTACATTGTGGGCAATCACCATTGCTTTTAGCCCCATAAAGTCCACTTTTAGGCCCAAAAAAATGCTCCTAATGGCATGGGGAGAAGAGACCCTGATATAAAGTGCATGCGTACAATGACACTCCACGTAGGTTGTGCCAGACCTTTATGCGATGTACTCCCCGTCTTCTGAGCCCATTAGGCGTAGCTTGTTTTATTTTCCGGTAATACATTAGTGTTAGCTGGCTACAAGCAACAATAAAAAAGAACAAGAAACTCTTGTGCATTCTTCATGGTTTTCTAGGTAAAATTTGATTTCAAGAAGTGATGGCTACGTTCGTGTTCCGTTACATCGCGAACTTTGTGAAACCGAGATCAGAATTTTTCCGTCCTTCTAAAGATGTTCGAATATGAAGGGCTCCATGTCACGGCAATGCAGGACAGGTAGACGGAACCCGGATGATAAATAGATAAATTGTGCTGGCAGAGCGGCAATGTTTTGAAAACACAATCAGTGCTTCCTGTCAAATAAAGCCTGATATACAAAAGAAATGCTGCCGCCCGTAGGCTGGCCTTAGCTCGGCATATTCACTCATGAGTACACTCACTCACACTCATTCATACTCATTTGAACATGGTGAGTGTGAGTATGAGTGAGTACTTATGAGTATAAGTAGGAGTGAGTAGAACGTGAGTGAGTACTCATGAGTATTAGTAAGAGTGAGTATGGACGTGAATGAGTACTTTCAGTGTGAGTAGAAGTGTGTATGAACGTGAGTGGGTGCTGATGAGTGCGAGTAGGAGTGAGTATGTACGTGAATGAGTATTCTGAGTGTGAACAGGAGTGAGTATGAACGTGAGTGACTACCCTGAGTGTGAGTATAAGTGAGTATGAATGTGAGTGAGTACTCTGAGCATGAGTAGAATTGAGTATGAACGTGAGTGAGTAGTGTGAGTGTGAGTAAAAATGAGTATGAACGTGAGTGAGTACTTTGAGTGTGAGTATGAGTAAGTATGAACGTGAGTGAGTACTCATGAGTGTGAGTATCCGTGAGTATGAACGTGAGTGAGTATTCATCAGTGTGAGCAGGAATGAGTGAGAGCTTGTGAGTGTGAGTAAAAGTGATTATGAACGTTAGTGAGTACTCAGAGTGTGATAAGGAGAGAGTATGAACGTGAGTGAGTACTCATGAGTGAGAGTAGGAGTTTGAACATGAGTGAGTACTGGTGAGTGTGAGTATTCGTTAGTATGAACGTGAGTGAGTATTCATGAGTGTGATTAGGAGTGAGTGAGAGCTCATGAATGTGAGTAGGACTAAGTACGAACATGGCTGAGTACTCATGAGTGTGAGTAGACTTGACTGCGAAGGTGAGTGAGTTGCTGTGAGTGTGAGTAGCAACGAGTAGGAACATGAGTGAGTTACTATGAGTGTGATAAATATTTGTAACCATCGCAACGGCGTCCTCAATACGTTGGAAACAACGGGCACTATGGCACGCAAGCTTCGTGTGCGTAAAAGCGTTCACAGTTAGTTTGAAAACTGGGGGAGCCATCCTACATCAGATGGGGGGGGGGGCGACATGACCGCGGAAAACTCGAGTTGAGAGTAGCCGTCTATTTTATTGTAATTTGAATTTTCTAGGCGAATACCTTTGAGCTGCCTGTCTCTATAGCTACCGTTCTTGCTGCACTTACCTCTTGCGCCTTCAGTCTACGCAACGCGCTGATAATACATGTAAAACAACAAGGTCTTCAGAAGCCCTTTACGAAAATCACCGCGCGAGCCGGTTCAGAAAAAAGAAATGCACTGCGCAAGTGACAGAAAAAAAAAACACGCTGAAATGGCCCACGAGAGAAAGCACATTGTGTGCGCTGCGCACATTGTGCGCAGCGATTTTGCAGTTCCTACCTCTGCGTTGTCCCTCAAGTGAAGGTTGCCTTGAACGAAAACCTTAAGTGATCTCATGACCTCTCAAGCGCGAAGCTGTGTGCAAACTTCGCCTTCCCAGTGCCCCATTAAGAAAAAAAAGGAAAGCTTAGAGGACGGCTGAGCTTCGCCGTCAATAGTATAGTATCCGATAGCGTAATCGGACCCTGTTCGCATCGCCGTTTCAATCTCTACCCTCGCTTCACTTTTCGGCGGCTTATTATGCCTTCAACAGTGCAGATACAATGTGCAATTGCGCCCAATCACCCTTGATAATTTATTCTATCATTCACATAACGCGGGCTAGTACAAAAACACACATAACACAACTCGTTATTTACCTTTTCATTCGGCTGTCCGCGATAACCCTGCGTACTCACACTTCCAATGAACCTTAACCACGTCCGCAGATCCATAAATAAGGCCCCCACCAATCGTCAGTGTAGGCACGGAGTCAACGAAGTCTCCGCGTGAGCGCAACCTACAGAGGAAGAAAAACTTCTCCGAAGATGCGCACAACTTCTCGAATGCAAAACTGCCGTACGCAACCTATTCCATCTGAAGGCGAGGCAGAGAGGTGAAGCGCCGTCTCGACGGTCGCGCCGGGCCACAGAAAACCTATCAGTGGCCGGGCGGCCGGGGTGGCCGTGGCGCCGACGTGGCGGCGAGACCCCGGCGCCCGCCTGTCCCGCTAGTGCAGTCAGAAGAGGCTAGGGGCAGTGGAGCGAACGAAGCGGCCAAGCCGGATGGCATGGCAACGTCTTGGGTTCTGGCGGGGGGTAATCATAGCGGCGGCCGTGTAGTATACTGAAGCTGTCGAGAGCGTCTGTATTTCGCGCGCGTGCGTCGTAGCCTAAGAAAGCGCGTTTTGAGTGCTTGTAACACATTACTGACATTCTAAACGATGTCTCAGCGTCTCCTACGCGTCATGGCACACAAATGAATGTGCAGGTGCGTCGTAATTGCGCTGAGTAATTGCCTCTTTGTGGAGCCTATCGACCCTAACAGAAAGCGACAATTGTTCAGCTCGATTGTTTCTTGAGTAAGCTGAGTACACGTAATGCAACCTCAATGTTATTATTGATCATCGGCCTGACAATGTCCACTGCAGGACAAAGGCCTCTCCCATGATTTACCACTCGACTCGGTCCTGTGCTTGCTGCTGCCATTATGTACCCGGGAACTTCCTAATCTCATCTGCCCACCCAACTTACTGTCTCCCCCTAACCCGTTTGCATTCTCTGGAAATCCGGTCAGTTATGCTCAATGACCAGCTTTTTTCCTACCTACGCACTACATGCCCGGCCCATGTCCATTTCTTCTTCTTGATTTCAACTATAATATCCTTAAACCCGGTTTGTTCACTGATTCACTCTGCTCTCTTCTTGACTCTTAAGGTTACAAGTACTATTGTCCTTTCCATCGCTCTCTGCGTCGTCCTCAGTTTAAGCTGACCCCTCTTTATAAGCCTCCAGGTTTCTGCTCAGTAGGTAGGTACCAGCAAGATGCAGCTGTTATTTACCTTCGTCTTGAGGAGATAGTGACAATCTACCAGCCATGAGCTGAGAATGCTTGCCGAATCTTCTCCACCACACTCTTATTCTTCTAGTTACTTCAGTCTCGTGGCTCGGCTCCGCAGCTACTACCTGTCCTAAGTAGACGTATATACCTTTTCCAACTTCAAGTGCACTGCCACCTATCTCGAAGCGCTGTTTTCTTTCGAGGTTGTTGTTCATTACTTTCGTTTTCTGCCGGTTATTTTGTAGATTCCAAGAGAAGGAAAGCGGGAAAAGGGGAGACAAAGTTTGGTGAGCAGATGAGATTAGGAAGTTTGCGGATATGAAGTGGCAACAGCCAGCAAAGGACCAAGTTGACTGGCGGAACAGGGGAGAGGCCTTTGCCCTGCTGTGATGATGATGAGTATGTGAATGTAAAAGTACGTGGGTGAGTGCGCCTGAGTATGGGTAGGCGTAAGTATGAAGGTTAATTCTTATGCGAGTGCGGAGGTGAATGAGGGCTTATGATCTTGAGAAGGTGTGAGTATGAAATTGAGTGAGTGACTCTGAGTCTTAATTGAGGTGCACGAAATGAAGTACAAAACGGAGACACCTGGACATGGCACGCTGTCTCGAGGTGTCTTCCTTTTGTACTTCAATTTTTCGCGCACCTCAGTTAATATGAATTACCAACTCGCCCAGCAGTCCGTGTTTCTCTAAGAGTGCGAGTAGTCGTGAGTATGAACGTGAGCCATGAACAATGAGTGTGAGTAGGCGTGAGTATGAACGTGAGTGACTGCGAGTAGGCGTGAGTATGAACGTGAGTGACTGTGAGTAGGCGTGAGTATGAACATGAGTGAGTACTCATTAGTGTGAGTAGTCATGAGTATGAACGTGAGTGAGGACCTATGAGTGCTAGCTGGCATGACTGTGAATGTGAGTGAGTACTCATAAGCGTGAGTAGTCATGAGTATGAAATTAGTGAGTACTCATCAGTGTGAGTAGTCGTGAGTATGAACGTGAGTGAGGGCCTAGAGTGTGAGTTGGCGTAAGTTTGAACGTGAGTGAGTACTCATGAGTATGAGTAAGAGTGAGTATGAACGTGAATGAGTACTTTCAGTGCGAATAGAAGTGAGTTTGAACGTGAGTGAGTACTCATGAGTGTGAGTAGGAGTGAGTATGAACGTGAGTGAGTACTCTGAGTGAGACAAGGAGTGAGTATGAACGTGAGTGAGTACTTTAAGTGTGAGAAGGAATGAGTATGAACATGAGTGAGTAAGAATGAGTGTGAGTAGGCGTGAGTATGAACGTGAGGGAGTACTTTGAGTGTGAGAAGGAGTGAGTATGAATGTGAGTGAGTACTCTGAGTGTGACAAGCAGGGAGTATGAACGCTAGTGAGTACTCATGAGTGCGATTGATTGATATGCGGGGTTTAACGGCCCAAAACAACTATATGATTATGAGAGACGACTCATGAGTGCGAGTACGCGTGAGTATGCACGTGAGTGAGGGCCTATGAGTGGGAGTAGACGTGAGTATGAACGTGAGTGAGGGTGAAGGCTGAAAAAATTGTGGTGAGTGAGTATGAGTGAGTGGTCTCTCAAAGTGCCGACCTAGGGCCGTAGCACCATCCAGTACGTCAGAACGCACATGACTACCACGTTCGTTGGAAGTGAAAGGGCGGGGCGCACATCCTCGTCAAGATAAAGGTAGACCCTGCCTAAGGGAACCCATATGTTTTGAAGCGATAGCGTTGAATCCCACGTACCAAAATTATTTTGCCAAAGGTAGAAGTAAATGGTCACTGTTTCGCTCAGTCATTTTCAATAAAAACTAATTTGAAGGAAAGGGTATAGTTTCGTTACTCGATGTGACGGCCACATTGAACCATACGGGTGTGCCTGCACGGAAATGGAAGTTCTTTCCCTCATCGAGAACTTGGTATAATTGAATTTTATTATTTGGAGCTCGAGATGTATTATTAGATAGAACGTAAGCACTCAAGGCTATACTACGAGGGGAAAGTTCCGTATTGATATTTTTGTTTTCGTTACAGCTTCAATCCGACCTAGAGCAGTGCGTATTTCGCTGCTTGGTACACGATACTTACAGCCATGCGAAGATGCAGAACCGCACGTCTTTTGCAATAGATGGGACACCCTGCTCTGAAACTGAACCACAAAAGGTGAGAAATGTTTTTACTCTTCTAGGGCAAGTGAAAACTCCGAGTGCACCCCTGATTACCCATTCATGTGGCAAGCTTTCGAAAAGACATATATACAAAAAATATTTCCATGTTTAGCGAAACCTTTCACAACTATGTAAAAGATTTTGCAACTAATGGTTAGATATACTGCTTTTATCGTTGTTGTGTACGAGTGCGTATCTTTAAAGGGGCCCTGCAACACTTTTTGAGCATAGTCAGAAAATGCTGCCGATCGGTAGTAGAGGCTCCCGAGAACAAGCGAGCCAAACAATATAACGCAGCACCTGGCCTGAATTTCACGAAAAATGATCAAAGTCAGCTAAAAATTGCTTTTTAATCTCTCGACAAATCACTATTAAGCATAAAAATCACTCTTAGTGAACTTTAACGAGGTGCTTGAATGGGCTGGTTGGTGCTGCATGGTAGACGAAGAAAGTGCTTAACAGCGGAAACGACAGGAGTAGATAGAAGAGACTGTTCAGCGCTCTGTTCTCGTCACTTCTATCCCCTCCTGTCGTTTGTGCTGTTAAGACCTTTCTTCGTCTACCACTCTTAGTGAGCCCATCTTTCAGCCATTGACTGATTTGAACATGGCGCGCTCGGTCGTAACAGAGATCGCCGAGGGAGGCCGGCACTTATCCTTGAGTGCGCGCACGATCGCACTGAGAAAAAAGCCGCGTATTTGAAGAAAAAAAAAAGGAAAAAATATTTAGGGTCACAAAGCGTGCGTGACGTTTTTTGTTTGGCCCTCGCCCACCCCTCCCTGCTTAGCTTCCAGCGCTTAGTCGGAACAGCAAAAGAGAGAATGCGTTTGCAGCGTGTGAGAAATCTTTGTAACTCCGCTCGTACTGGACGGATTCTAAAAAAATTTGCGGTCTCGAATTTGTGAGGCAGTACGCTTTTCCAGTGAATTATTTCAATAATTACTCAAAAAAGTGTTTCAGGGCCCCTCCAAAATATTTTCTCTGTTTTTCACTGCAACGTCTTTTCTAAAAAAAGAAATATGACTGAAGTTATTAGCCAGCTCACGCTGTCTGTTCACCTGAAGCGAGACAATAGAAGGTGAAGGTCTCAAGTAGAAAGAGCCCAGCAAACGACAGGCGCAGCTGAGCGTGCTTTACGGACATGCTCTTGACATCGCCTCTTAGCGACTGGACTTCGCCATATGGCGCTCACGCACAGAAAGGTCGCCACTTACGCAAGATGGTTAAAGATTTGGGAGGCTGTGCATGTGTCCTTATCTTACATGCAATCAACAGTTTCTGTAGAACAAATATACGCCCCAGCAGTACAGTAACATATCTTCAAAGGCGTAAGCTAACGTTTCGTTACACTCATAAAAACTTCGTAGGAAAAGATGTCCCTGCGTTTGCTTCACACATGCGGAATAAATGCGTACATAGAGAAAAAAAAAGTAGATCCTTCGGAACCTTTTATTGACAATTTCGTGAAATTCAACTTTCAATCGCATGGGTAGAGCATGCATCTCTCAGAACAGTCATATAAATCAGACATGCACAGGTTTTACTTTATTCTAATATTCACAGTACTGTAAATCGCGTGATATCGTTTTAAGCAGGAAACGAGTAGATCAATTTTCTCATCCATCTTTTCTTTTACAGATATGCCACAACATGGTCTGTGTCAAGCCCTAGTAAAATAGTGGACGTTTCTGAAAGAACAAACGTGCAGTTTGCACTTCACCAAGCAGATTGCCACTCCCTGTTCGGAATAAAGGTGTTTTTTGTATAAAAAATGAACGCGTCAAATAAGACTTCTGTTCGTGCAGCGATTAGTTGTGAACTATTAACTCATATTATCGCAGGGTCGTGACACTAACTAAAGCAGCAGTCGCCGTGTCCTAGATGAAATTGTTTATTTGTTTGAACGTGCGGCCAGGAAACGGTAAGTTAGACAACAGCAATACCACGGCCGCTGGCAATACACACTGCACAATGACAACGACGAACACAACGTCGGCTGTCGAGAAAACTGATGAGCGCTATGATGCAGCTCGCACGGGCTCTATTCCAAACATGGCTTTTCGCATTCTGTGCGTATTCTTTCACATTTCGCATTCTGTGCTAAATGTCGTAGGTGGCAAGATAGATAGATAGATAGATAGATAGATAGATAGATAGATAGATAGATAGATAGATAGATAGATAGATAGATAGATAGATAGATAGATAGATAGATAGATAGATAGATAGATAGATAGATAGATAGATAGATAGATAGATAGATAGATAGATAGATAGATAGATAGATAGATGGACAGACAGACAGACACACAGACAGATAGACAGATAGATAGATAGATAATTGATTTGATGGATATGTGGGGTGTAACGTCCCAAAACCACTATATGATTATGAGAGACGCCGTAGTGGAGGGCTCCAGAAATTTAGGCCACCTGGGGTTGTTTAACATGCACCCAAATTTGAGCACACGGGCCTACAACATTTCCGCCTCCATCGAAAATGCAGCCGCCGCATCTGGGATTCGAACCCGCGCCCTGCGGGTCAGCAGCCGAGTACCTCAGCCACTAGACCACCGCGGCGGGGCGTAGATACAGAAACGTGCGGTCCATACAGAAACGTGCGGCCAGATTCATCTCTTCTAGGTACAGCCGTGATGAAAGCATCACTGCCATAAAGTCATCCCTGGGACTCGAGTCTTGTCATTCCGACGTTAGATTTTAAGGCTGTGCTTGTTCCATATAGGCTCTATTACAACTTTCCTCAACTTCGTGGTAAACTCCTAAACCCCCCACACCACACATCTCGTCGCCTTTTTAACTCCTGCAGCATGCAGTGGTTACATGGTTCAACGTCTTCTTTCAATCAATCTTTTTCGCCGATCGTCATTGCAGAGTGGAATACATTGCCAGATAGTGTTGTCACCGAGCATAACCCCATCATATTGAAGCAGTTGACCACTGATCACCTCACGCTGCAATATTCAATACGACCTTACACTGTTCTGCATGTCTCGTTAAATTAAAATGTTTTAGGGGCGAAGCTCCTTAGGGCGTGGGCTGTGCGTCCCCTGTAGCCTGTATGTAGCCACCTCTAGTTTAGTTCTTGCAGTGTTCACTAGATGGCGGTACCGTCCCCTGTATGTAGCCACCTCTAGTTTAGTTCTTGCAGTGTTCACTAAATGGCGGTACCGTCCCCTGTATGTAGCCACCTCTAGTTTAGTTCTTGCAGTGTTCACTAGATGGCGGTACCGTCTCCTGTATGTAGCCACCTCTCGTTTAGTTCTTGTAGTGTTTACTAGATGGTGGTACTTGTAGCTGATGATGAAAAGACGCAAGATGTTATAAACTAGAAAGCGGTACTTGTAGTTGATGAAAGACGCGAGATCTTATAAAATAGGAATGATGTCACATATGGCGCGTGTCATTGGTTGAAGGCAATCGTTCGATTTAGTGCGGCGACGTACGCTAGGGGGAGCGTTGTAATAAAATCCGTTCGCTGTTGGCGCGCGCTCGGAGTCGCCGGATGGATAAGGCTGCACAGCGGAGAGAGCGCAAGGCGGCAGCAGCGCGCGCTCGCAGACAGAATCCCGATGTGCGAGCGCGCGAGGCAAGGGACATCGCAAGCCATCCATCGTCTAAGAACAAATAAAAGTTGATTTGTGTATATACACACACAGCGTTTCTCACGTCTTCACATGATGATCGACTGGGCGAATTACACGGAAGAGAACACAACTTTATTGTAACACAACTTTATTGTTACACGGAAGATTCACAGTTTACCGATGAATCCCTCCGGAGCTTCGCCCATTCATCATCAATAACCCCGTGAAAATGCCGTAATTTTTTATTTTGCATATAAACTGGTAATCAATTTCACTGAGATGTGTTTCAGATTTGTGATCTGACAAGTCTCCTGTCTAACTTTCTATGGGCCCCCCCCCTTATGTATTACCCCAAAGGGGGCCTGTAAGAGAAAATAAACGAGGACGATGATTGTGATAATGATGATGTTGATGATGATGATTGTATAGGGTGCCTTCATGTGCTCACCGCCTCGCGGCGAGCACATAAAGACTCCCTGGCGTTGGGTCTGCTCCTAAGGTCATCGCTTCTGGCGTTTCGTGGAGCGCTGTCTCCACGGGGCGTGATCTTTCCTGCGCGATCCCAGAGAGCAAGGTCACTTCTCTAGCTACCGCAGCTGCAATTACAAAATAAGCGTACTACTTACGCACAAAGAAGTGAAAGTTGTGACAGTTGCCAGTGCTTGTCCTGTGTGTACTTGTGCGATCGTTTCGAGTGCCTTTTTTGTGTATTTAGGGAACCGAAGCTCAAGTTTTCGGAGTGATGACGACGCCGCGCCTGACCCTGGCTGCGAGCTCCAGAAAACTTGAGAGACGCGGGCAGATGTCGCAGGCGTGTGCGTCTGTTTCGCCAAAAGGGGAGTGCGTGCGACACGCGCGCAACGCGTTCTGCAGTTGGTGCAGAGAACTTTAAGGCGCCGTGCCGTCAGCTCGGCACCCTCAAACGAGACGCTTGCTGTGGGAAGCTGTCTTTCCGTGATAGAAGAAGCGGCCCCATGGACGCGTCCGTGAGATCTGAAGTATGTTGTGTTCAGGGCTGCCACAACAATGCAGACAACACCAAGAGACGCTCTCCACGTGTAAAGCTGTATCAGTTTTTCAGAAAGTCACAGCCGGCGAACACAGCTACGTTGGCGAAAGATAAAGCAAGGATGACACAAGAGCCGGGAAAAAATTAAAAAAAACGAGGCAAGCATTTCAACTTAACTGGCTGTCAAGTTCAGCTTGCTGATTCGCAGTGACGTCAGTTGGTCATGCTCGGCACGGAAGCAGTGACTCTGAAACTTCTCGGACATTTTTATGCCATGACCGTACAACTTTATTTTCTATTTATTTTGTAGAACGCCACAAACGTTTGCACATGACAGTACACGTCTGCTACTGCTAGATGCCACATCAAAACAACAATTATATGGTTTCCGCAAACGTCAACACAGTACATCGATAGAGTGCACGGTTTCATGTCAGCAGAATGAGACTTACTTGGAGGCATACGTCGTACACGGTATTATTACGGAGCACTTGAGAAATGAATTTCGCAGTGATTCGGGCGTCCTCATCTTCCGTCGTCTGCTCCGTATCATAAACTTGACTGACGAGCTTTAGTCCATTTGTTAGATTCGCTTTTGGAACTTCCTGTCCAGATGAGAGATCTTTATGAAGCCGCAATGCCGGCGGTTCATTGTGAGGTGACTCAAACGCAGCGAGCGCTCTCTGCGCGAGCACGTAGGTGAGCGGCAGTGCATTGTCGGGAAGAGAAAACGCGCGATGTACATCCCTGATTTCTACTTTTCTACCAAAAATGGCGCTGCCTGTCCAGAGTCGCAGCACCCCCATGCGTTGCTTTGACTTCCTATACAACGCGCTGTAAGGGTCGAGCAATGAAGTTGTGGGCTGAGCGTCCCGTCATAATCGTACGTAGCCACCTCTCCTTAGTTCTTTAACCGGTTGTAGAGAGCGGTACTTGTACATATAACGAAATGCATATACGCTAGAAAATGCAAATGGTACGATACTAGAGGACGTTACTTGTAGTATGATAAATTATAAGAATCACGAATATCCCTGGAGTGAATGATGATTAGTGTTGCGAAGCGCCCATCAGTCCATCCACGCTTCCATCCATTCGATCGTTCTTGCTTGCATCCATCCGTCCATCCGTCCCTACATCTGTCCATGCGTCCATCCGTCCCTGCATGTGTCCGTGCGTCCGTTCATCCGTCTTCTCGTGCGTTAATCTGTGCGTTCATTAGTCTGTCCATGCGTTCGTCTACGCGTCTGTCCGTGCGTTCATACATCCGTCCGTCCATTCACCGTTCATCACTGCAGCCGTACATCCATCTGTCCATGCGTCCTCTCATGCATCTGTCCATTTGTTCTTGCGTCCGTCCGTGCGTTCATTCATACGTTGGTCCGTCCGTACGTCCGTCTGTGCGTCAAACAGACAGAGAGACAGACAGGCAGACGACGAATGGACGCGGCCAACGGATGATTCACGGTTTGCCGATAAAAAGTATGATACACGCAAGGTCGTGGCGGCTCGCGCTCGAAAACAGAACCCCGATGTGTGAGCGCGCGAAAATATAGGAATGACGTCACACCAAGACGTTGGCGATCGTGTGTTCGTCGATGGCGCCGTACGCTACAGGGCGGGTTGGAGTAAAATCAAAGCCATTCTTGCACGCGCGCACGTTCAGAAGTTCAACGTATAGCCAAGGCTTTAGAGCGGCGGCATGCAAGGCGGCGGTGGCTTGTGCTCGAAGACAGAACCCTGATGTGCGAGCGCGCGAGGCAGAAGCGTGCCGTGAAGCTGCGCGGTGGTGCCGACAAGATCTCGGCGTAGGAGAACGGGAGGCAGAAGCGACGCGGGAGCGGCGTGCGGACCCAGCTTCGCCCCACTACCCAAGCTGCCACAACCATCATTCACCCCGTGGATATGCTGTCATTTTTTAGTCCGCGCTTGTTCTTTGTATGCTCATTTTGTGTGGGCTTTCTGCTTACGGTGCAGGCTGAAAGTTTTGAGCTGCTGCTGCTCGCCGTTCTTCGCATGACTACAGTTGGTTGCTGCAGCATTCATTCCGTCGACCTTGTGGCTAAACAACGCACAATAAACGCTCAACAACCTCTCTGAAGACACGTTTCCGTTTCGCATTTTACCGAAAGAGAGATAAGCCGCAGTTTTTAAATCAAGAAATTTGCTAGCAGAATCTGCCTGCGTCGGCGTTGCGAGGTGAGAGAGGGGAGGAGCATAGGTGAGGAGAGAATAAGTGGATGGGGCGCGTATGCGCAATGAGGGTGTATACGACGCAAGGAGGAACGATTTGAGGAGAGAGAGGGGAGGGCAAGAATTCGCTACGCAGCCTGGGGAGGCGTTGCGAGGCGAGGAGGAGCACAAAGAGAGAGGGTAAGGGGACTCGCATGCGCAGTGAAGGTGTAAACGCCGCTGGGAAGGATGCCTTAGGAGACAGTGGGTGGAGTGAGGGTTGGATAGCATACGCTAGCTGCATCGGCATTGCGAGGCTAGAGAGTGGTGAGAGTAGGAGAGGAGAGAGGGGCAGGGGCGTGCATGAGCTGTAAGGCTGCTCACACCACACAACTAATTGAGCTTGAAATTAAGACACCTCGCATCTAAATGTACAAAAAAATCTGCGTGGCATTGTTATAATATTCTCTTGTACGGTTACAGACTATAAATTGGTCCCGCAGCAACAATGAACGCTAAGTATATGGAATGGTTCTTTGGACTCAATAATGATATTGTGACCTTTATGGAAACAAAATAGCGAATCTAGGTCGCTCTTGTGGATAAGGTGTAACAGGGGTAAAGAAATTAAAAGACCATGAGCAACTACACGACACCGCTTCCCAAGAGTCGGTCGACCTCTCCTACACCCATCCACATTTATTACAGCATGTCGCCCGAGAGGGCCGCAGCCAGGAGGTGGCACAAAATGAACCTGCCATTCCCCCCCCCCCCAAAAAAAATTGTTTTTTGTCATGGCATAGAGAACAAAAAATGGCCATTATAAGGGGGTGCCCCTCCCGAAATCAAAGTGGTGCCCCCCTCCCTACCAAAAAAAAATTCCTCGCTACGTGCTTGTCGCCAGGGCTGAGCGTGCTTCGGGGTCAGCATGTATTAAATTCCGCAGAGTGGTCATGTCAGCGAGCAGGAAATGTCGAATGTCTACATACTTAGAAAGGCGCGCATCTCTAAAAGAGATTTGCGCCTATGACATTGTGTACATCGCGCAGAAGTATCTTCCCTTGAAGGTAACGTAGCTCACTGTCATTTGTCTAGTGTACGGGCTACGCATGCGCAGTTGGCAATAATTTTGTTTTAAAAAGTTTCTGGTGATGAGTGAACACAACCTTGAAATTCAGCATGCGTGTTGATGTAGCTTCCAATAGTCTGTTTGTGTTCCCTCAATTCAATTTGATGTGCATGTAATCAATCAGCGCTGCGGTAGGAAAGCCTTCTACCCAGAACATAGATACGCAGTTCTAAAGAAACCAGTGTTTCTTAGGCTGCGCTGAAAATGCTATGCTATGCACGGAAGAATGCCGACAGAAGACTACCGTATTTCGACGACATTTGTAGTGAGGCGCACTGATACGCGACAACTTTTTTTTATTAGGTCTAAATTGGAGCGGATGTTCGCTCAATTAGAGTGTGCTTTGAACGAACCGTGCATCGTATATTTCTATGCGCCTATTTCGAGTAACAGATACTCTCTGAAACGTTAGCTTGTCGGCGACCTGCCATTTCTGATATTCATGTCCGTCTAACTTTTTATCGAAGTCAGTGGTGATTTCACGTTCGTTAATGCCATTGCTGCCTGGATACGAAAATCATTGTTGCCTGTAGGTACTGAAGTTTGGTGCCCCTAAGCAGTTGGTCGAATGCGAAATTTCCGCCAGAGAGGAGAGCAAAACGTTAGGAGAGAGCTTCGCGCAATTGTATAGAAAGAAAGTGAGGAAAAATAACGCTGTTGGCCAGGCACACACATGCCAAGCTCAGCTTGCTCTCTTTTTATTGGTAGGGAAGGGCTACTGAACTACCTTTATTATTTATTTTTCATCTTTTTTACCTCTTTTTCCTTCTACATTTTTATGGATAGGATTTGATTTGGTTGGTACGGGGGGATTAACGTACCAAAACCACCATTTGATTATGAGGGACGCCATATTGTAGAGCACTTCGGAAATTTCGACCACCTGCTCTTTAACGTACACCCAAATCCAAGCACACGGACCTATAGCATTGCCACCTCCATCGAAAATGCAGGCGCCGCAGCCGGGATTCGATCCCGCGACCTTCGGATCAGCAAGCGTGTACCCTATGCACTATAGACCACCACGGCGGGGCTTTTATGGTTGAGAGAGAGTGAGCGAAGTGTAAAGATATATACACACACTAGGTATATCAGCTGCAGTTTTTATGGATACAAGACCCCTTATCAAAACCTTCTCTCTAGTGACACACCCTGTACATAAGGTTTTTATCTATTCATGAAGTTGTGAAGCGGGAAACGGCACGGCAGATTTTTATCTATTTTTGTTGCCTCTCAGGCAAAGTCGCACCTGAAAAACATGCTGCTAAAACTGCCAAGTTAAAGCGATAGAGGTTCGTGTTTGGGAGGGGTGGTTGGCAGGGCCTTCGTATATATGATAAGGGCATGGACTGAATGTCTCCATGTTCCGCAGAAACAGCGTCGTTTCCCAACGTCAACTTGTTTTACTTCTTGAAAAGCATGAACAACATGGAGGAGCCATATACTTTACAAACTAGCATTAACCCTTTATTGTCTGAGGTCGGCTGAAAAACTTTGAGCAAGTAAGTCACGGAATGCGTTGCGCCTTTATTTTGTATTTTGTATTTGTACTTATTTTACTCTCAATCGCACATGCTCTTGCATAAGCGAGTGGGCTACACACAAAAAAACAAAAACTATATCCAAGAGCAAACATAGTAACATCAAAATAATTAAAAGATTACAAGACATAAAAATTTGATTGCTGACTGTCAAGTACTCACGGAGAACGTAGTTTTCGGTGTGAAAAATTTAGTGCTATTTTGTAAAATATATTTTATGTGAGAGCCAATCGTTTTGTACCTAATGGCAGAGAGTTCGAAGCACGTGGAAAAGCGTTGACTTCTTTCTCGACTGGCTGATGTAAGCTATATCTTCAATACTTTTGTTTATTTATTATATACACGCTCAAAACGTTGCACAAAACATGCTGCGTAGTTTTGCAGTACGTCTTCACTGAAAGGCCCTCGATTCTGTGGCATGCGAAGAATTTGCGGCATGCAAACACGTGTGCAATAAAGGTGCAATTCAGATAATTTATTTTGGAATCATTTATAGCGTGCGCTCTAAAGCTAAAAAACAATTTTTATTTTCATTGCAAGTATCATAATTCAGGCATTAGAGGGTTATAAACTTCATTTTGGGTATGGCTATATGGTAGAAATCTACGAAGACTGATCCGCATGACATATTTGTACACATGTTGTACACATGTCTTGGTAGTAGTAAGCCATCGCTATAGGCGACCGGACGTTCAGGGCTTTTTACCTTTTAAACGTACCTAAACGGCGAAATATGATCCTATTCGCAAAAAAAAAGCTCGATTATGTTAATGCAATTCACTGTCTCTCCACTTACATCATTGTCTTGTGACAACCTATTGTCGCTTGTCTTTTTTTTAGCAGCAGAGTGCTGCTACGGTTATTTCAGACCATGAGAAGTCCCAAGAAGGCTGTTACCATTATGACCAGCCTTCTTTGTTGTTGTTGTTGTTTCCCTGTGCAAATGGCTCGTACCCAAAGAAGGGGATTGGCCGATTATAAGGTGAATTTGCCCTAAACTTTCAGCATTGCGTCATTCCTACCAATTTTTTTTTGTAACTTAATTTTGATTTGAAATACCAGTATCAAGTTTGCAGAAAAAAAAAGAAGGAAAATAGTGAGACAGGAATTTAGCAAGAAAATCGTTTAGTCGCAGTGATGTATTCTTGAACGGCGAATAAAACATCCCTGTGGCTGAAACCCAGTGTAGAGGCTCCAAATGAAAGAAGATCAGGTTGTGATAGTTGCAAGCCCAGTCTTTGAAGAGGTGGTGTTAGTATGCTTTGCCTGAATAAATCGAAACGGCGACAATGTAATAAAAAATGACTGATCGTTTCCTCTTGATTACAGTAAATGCACATAGGGGAATTCAATATGCCTGATCTACGCAAGTAAAAATTGAGGGAGGTAACGCGGCAACGAAATTTTGTGATGACAACTTCCATCATCCTTGAATTAGTCAGTTCACTGCGCCAGGGAAATAACAAGTGTTTGTACTCTGGAGAAGCCGTCAGTGCAGGGTCAGATAAATTTTGCCTGATTTTAAGTGTGCGAAATCGCGCCACCGTAATGTATACTGTATGAGGGAAACTAGGAATAATTGGTGTCGAAAGGGATGCCTTCGCAAAAGAATCAGCTATTTTGTTTAACAACAAACCTTTGTGCCCTGGTGTCCAGATTAAATGAATACTTCGGAGATGACAGGGGATCAACGATTTAAAAAGTTTCACTATAGGTGAGTGACCAGATGCGGACAGAGAAGAGCACACTGATAATGAATCAGTTATGACTGCTACGACTGGAATGGAAATATTTACCTTTCGCAAAGCTAACATTATTGCCATGAATTCAGCCAGAAAGACAGGAAGAAAGTCCGGTAAGCGAAGTGAAAATGACCAATCAAGTACGGGGCAATATATTCCAACGCCTGATTTTTCATGTGATTGAGATGCGTCCGTTGCTATAATGACATTTGTTGGCAGAGTACTTAAATGGTTCTGCAATAAACCATTTAAAATGCCTGTAGGTAATAGCTTAGCGTGAGTTGGGAAGATATCATGGTAAACAATTTCTGGAAAATTTCGTTGCTCAGTTAAAGGAATCAGATCACGAACGTGTACATTTAGGGGCTCAAGTAACGATTGAACAAATACTATTCGTGGTTTGGTAAATCTGGGCCAATGCACGGAGAAGAATAGATCAGAATTGGAAATAAAAATAATTTGTTCAGGGTTAAACGGTGCTTCATATAGTCGTAAAAAGGTCTGCACAGTAAGAATGTTAAAGCGACATAATAAGGTTGGTATTCGTGCTTCAAGGTATAACACTGCATTTGCAGTATACTTTGGAAGTCCTAAACAGAGCCGTAAAGCCTCTCTTTCCAACAGAACGAGCGGCCGAAGTTTGTAGGCTGGCGCACCAGAAAAAAGAATGCAGCCAAACTCCAACACTGGTCGAACATACATTTTATATATAATCAAAAGTGCCTTTCTTCTCATACCTGATCTACAATTGCTCAACCTCCACAATACGCCCATTGCGCATACTGCTTTTGTCGCGATGTATTCAATGTGAGGGCGCCAATTTAGATGTTCATTATACATAACTCCAAGATATTTCAATGATTGTACTTGTGGGATATCTTGAAGCTTGTAATTAATAGATATGTGCACGGGATCTTTGATTGGAAAAACGAGAATAGCACATTTACCGGCATTCAGGTTCAACATCAATCCATCCAGCCAATGTTCTATTTTATTAAGATATGCTTGCAAGATAGTGTAGAGACAGTGAAAGTCATGTGCCATAGCAAAAAAAGCAATGTCATCGGCATAAACATAGGTTTTCACATCTGGATGAACGGGGATGGTACTAAGCAATATGTTGAATAAAACCGGGGAAAGTACTGACACCTGAGGTACACCTCGGGTTTGCTTGTGCTTACAGGAAGAGAAACCACCTTGATAACAATATAATTCTCTTCTACTTAAAAATTCCGTCACCCATGCTACTATATAAGGTGGAAGTCCATGACTCCATAACTGATTAGTCAAGATAGAATACTCTACACTATCATATGCTTTACAAATGTCTAGCGTTACTAAGGCCGCAAAGTGCTTTTTGTGACGGGCAATATGAATACGACTTTCCAGATCTACATGTGCATGCCATATGGAATATCAAGATCTAAAGCCAATTTGCGAAGAACTCAACAGTTGTTTCTCGTTAATAAACCTAATTATACGACCGTGAAGTACCCTTTCAATAAGTTTTACTACATTAGATGTTAAGGCTATCGGTCGTATGTTGTCTAAATTATAGCCTGCCCCCTATTTCTTAAGCAATGGTATAATTTTCGCAATCTTCCATTCAGAAGGGATCCATGCTCTTCTAAGGAAATAATTGACGAGACTTAACAGATCATTCGGATATTCCCTGCGAAGTATTTTTAGCATTGTATTTGTTATTTCATCGGGGTCTGGTGCTGCATTGGGCAATCTTTCCATGGCCTGATTTTATTCGGAAGTCGATATTTCTGTGTAGTCATAGATAGTTGTTGTGTAAGCCGAATTAGGAAGATGCGTTGAGAACCTGTTTTCTAATTCTTTAGCCAATTGATTCAATGATTCCTGTAGTTCCTGTGAGGTGTAAACTACTGAGTCAACGTTTCCTGGTATAGGGTTTTTCTTCCTACCACGAAGGAAGTTGAATAAAGCACGTTTGTTATTTGATTTAGACAGGTATTCAAAATGTTCTTGGTCATATTGCTCTTTCGCTCGCGATACAGTGCGTTTAAATGTTGCTGCATTGAACTGATAATCCTTCCAATTTTTTGGACTCTGAACATATATGTGTTTTCCATGCAGCTTTTCTTCTTCTATAATCTCGTGTGCACTCATCATTCCACCATCTACAAGGTTGGGCACTTTTCGATGACGACGAAGCAATTACAAACTCTGAAGTGTTCTTGGAGATTTTTAAAGCAGAACAGAGATTTCCGCTGAGGTCTTCATTTTGACCACTGGACACTGCCCTTATGTTGGAACGCAAGCAGTCTTTAAATTTTTTGTAATTGATCAATGTTTTCTCTGCCCATTCCATAGATTTCACAGCACATGAGATTTCAAAGTATACAGGAAGATGGTTACTGTTTGAAGAGAAATCAATTGTTTTCCAAGACTTTATTGAAACACTTGAGCTGCAAAACGTGAGATATAATACCGATCGTGTCCGTCCGCGAATAAATGTAGGCTGTCTATCATTTAGGCAGGTAAGATTTTTATTAATCATCCAATCCCACAGAAGAGTACCAGAAGGATCTGTTCGAAATCCCCATGAAACATGATGTGAGTTGAAATCACCAGTCAGAAGGAAATCATTCTTGCAATTAGCTAAGGCAGTATCTAATTGATGAGTATTATGCAAACCCGTTGGAAAATATGCGTTTATAAGTGAAAAAGGGTGGTGCTCTGGCAGACAGAGGTCTATTGCCAAAAATTCACAGTCTGTGGACATAAGCTGAAAAGCTATGCTCGCTGTGCGGCAAAATTTTTTCGAGACTAGTATAATTTAAGACCACCTCCTAGTGATGGACGGTCAAACCGAAATGCTCTAAAATTGTTTAAATGATAATTGTTAACGGGGTTAAGCCAGGTTTCTTGTAATAAGATCATATCCGGATATAACTGAATTATTAGGCAAAGTAAGTCAGTAGAAGCAGAAATCAAAGACCTACAATTCCACTGTAGTACTTTCAAGGTATCTTTGTTGACGAGCGAAACACTTCAGCAACGGCAGCTTCTAAAATACTCTCCTTAAAAAGTGCACTGGCATTTTCGCTGCCCTTTTTGGGTTTTGTGTTTGGGCAAGGAGATTTTAATGGAGATCCAGTGCGCTTCTGACGCCTGAAATCTTAGCATACGTCCATTTCATTCTGATCCTCCATGTGGGTCGACGTAGAAGGAACGGACAAAATTGGGGTTTTCTCCTCTCGGGATTGTCGCTGTGGGGCTAAATTCAGTATCTGTTCCACTGCACAAGGTGCCGACTTGGCCATCGGTACTGCTACTGCAGAAGCCAGCTGTGTCATCTGTGAGCAAAACACTTGAGAGATGCACTCACTCACACTCGTAACTATGTGTTCCAGCGCTTTCGACATCGCCTTTTCTACTGCAGCCTCAAGAAGATTAAGAATCTTCGTCTCACTTAGTTGTTCGTGCCTCGACGCGACTCCGGCATATCCAAAGGCTCTATCCTTCACGACAGTTATTGCTTCTCGCCGCGAGCAACGACGTCTGTCCATGATTTCTAGAAGTTGCGTTTCATTAGACCTTGCGGTGCAGTTCAGATAATCGGCCGCGTGATTTCCTGCACAGAGGCAGCACTTTTCGGTTTCGACGTTGCACTCCTTCGATGGGTGGGTATCGCCGCAAATGCGGCAACGTGAATTTAATTTACAGCCCCCTGCACTGTGACCAAAACGCCAACAGGTTTGACATTGGAGAGAACGAGAAGCGAGACGTTCGACTCTGAAAATGAGCGGCCATATTTTCAACTCGGATGGACAGGAAGTGCCAGCAAAGGTAGCAATAACCAACTCAGTGGGGACTTTCTCACCGTCAACTAATCGGTTGCATCGGTACACAGATATGACCCCAGCATCAGACAGCTTTTCCAGAGTCTCAGCGGGCGTTAATGTAGAGTCGACTCCTCGTACAATTCCCTTAGTGCACGCTAAATGAGGCGGGATAAATGCACTTACCAGGACCGAAGCAAATGTCTTGCATTTTAGGATGTCAGAAACGCACGAAGGATCTGACGATCTGCATACCAAACCACCTCTTCCGAACTGACGAACATCACTTATCAGCTGAAAGTGCGGCGTCATGGCCTGCAACTCCACCTGGATCGTCTTCGGGTTGTTGAGCCTAATAAATCCACCACTCGAGGGCACCAGCGCAACAGGGATGCTTCCAACACGACTGCGGAAAAAATATTCCAATGGCAATTCATCATTAGGCAAGGAGGCTGACCAAGGGCTGAGCCCTTGGCCAGGAGATGAATTAGACATTAGCACTAATTCGATTGCTTAAAGAAGTAATATGCAACGTCAGCTAGTTTCAACAGGTCAAATTCACCCAAAACTCAGCCAAACCACCGTCCGAAAGAGTCCGAAGGGACGAGCCCGGTACAGAACGAGGCACAGTCTCGGCGAACGAGGCGAACGCGAGGCTACCGTTCTCGGTACACGTTGCCCCTTCTTATCATTGCGCCTTCTTTATCTTCCGTGTTTTCTTGAATAGGTTCGGCCAGCCGTCATCTTCTTCTAATCTTTCGTACATGGTGCACACCCAATGAACGCGGCTAGACGAGTAGAAGGTTAATTTAATTCATCATAACAGTCTTATATTATTCTTCTGTCAACTAGTTAGTAATTCTAAACTCTAAATTCGGAGTACATGAGAAATTGTATGCGCTCCGAATTTAAAAGTAATTCTTGTAGTCGGAGTGATATTGTCCTGAACGATGAACAAAATATCCTTGTGTCAATAACCTCGAGCAGTTGCCTAAGCCGAAAGCAGAACATGTTCTGATACTTCCAGGACCAGTTTTCGAAGAGGTGGTACTAGTATAATCATTATCATCATCGTCCTCATCATCCTAATCATCGTCAGCCTGCATACAACCACTCGAAGACAAAGATGGGTTTTCATCATCTACTCATACATAAACGAGGGGAGTACCGCAAGGCTCGGTGCTTTCCCCGGTGCTATTTAATTTACTAATTCCACGTAAACAGGATATAACAACTCATGTTTATGCAGACGATATCGCATTTTTTGCAATGGCAGATAACATTCAGACCTTATATGAACGGCTGCAGACTTACCTTAATATATTGGAGAGCAGGCTCGATGGCAACAGCTTTTTACTTAATCCGAGTAAATGTGCCCTCCTTGTTTTCCCGCTGGAATACCCTGTGAACATCTCTCTGTCTTACCATCATGAGGATATACCACAGGTGGGATCTGTTAAATACCTTGGAGTAATTTATCACACATCGCTTAACTGGCGACCTCATATCGAATATATCACCGGAAAAGGTGTACGGGCCATTGGCATATTACGTAGGCTAAGCAACTACCACATAGGTATGACAAGACACATTAATAATGATATATCGCATGTATGTTCGTCCCATTTTGGAATTTGGTTGTGTACTTTTCTCAGGAGTTCCAGCTTACAAGTTGCGGCCTCTAATTCTTCTGGAAAGAGAAGCTTTGCGCATATGCCTTGGTCTTCCCAAAACAGTTGCCAACAATGTGTTGTATCTCGAATCGAGGGTCCCTCCGCTTTCTTGTAGAATTCGCCTTCTGACTGTTCAGACATTGTTAGGAATTTATGAATCACCATTACGGCATTCAGAAACAGCCTTTATTTCCACCCCGGAATCATTTTTTGCTGCTAGATGGCCGCGATTTCACACGCCACAAATTATATTTGTGCAAAATTTACTGGAGCCTCTAAACGTATACGTATATGCGACATCATGCCGAGTCGTTATAATTCAGCCCCGGTGGAAATTCTATTCGATGACATTTTTCCTAATGATGCCAAATTACTTCCCCATAATATTTTGGATGGTTTACTACAAGATCACCTGCGCCGTATTACAACGAACGTTATTATTGCTACACACGCATCGCAATACGACGAAAAGTCAGGGGTTGGTATTTTCAGCCCGATTTTAAATATGATTTCTTCCCTTCGACTACCCGATTTCATACCCGTTTTTGTGGCTGAGTTTCTGGCAGTAGTGCTGGCCATACGCAAGTTAGATACAGCAATTACATCAGCTGTCATAATAACAGGTTCCCTATCTCTCTGTGCAGCTCTTTCTGTTGGTGCTGATAATCACGTAACAAGGGCTTTCCATGCACTAGTACCTGTGCATTTGAGAAAAGTGCGATTAGTTTGCGTGCCTGGACATAAAGGTTTTTTTCTGAATGAAATAGCCGATTCTTTAGCTAAGTCGTCAATCAGCGAACCAATTCTACCGCTCTGACCATCATCCGCTTATGTGACTGCTGCTCGATTCCGGAGACGTACGCTTATGCAAGTCTTTAAAGGTTCAGCACTAACAAACTCTACAGAATATTGCCATCTATTGTATCCCTGGCGAAGAGACTTTTGCCGCACTCGAAAACAAGAAGTAGCTATCACAAGGCTGCGTTGCCGGGTACCAAATCTAAATTTCTATAAACACAGGTCTGCTCAGGCACCTTCGCCACTGTGCGCATTCTGTGATGAACTGGAAACAATAGAACATTTCTTTTTTACCTGCAGGCGGTTTAACACATTACGAAAAACCCTATTAGAAACACCTTTGCGTGGCATTGGTATGGACTTATCTCTGCCTGTCATTTTGTCTTTTGGAGCTTCCGTTTCTGGTTTCTCTAATGACACAGTATGCGCGGCCGTCCGGGACTATATTGAGGAAACTAATAGGTTGACTAATTAACCAGTTTCATTATCTTAACATGTTCACATAATTATATACGTATAAAATCAGATTATTGCTCTATTCAAAGAATAAATTTGTTTATGTAGATATTTGTATGCATTACATTAAGCACCACACTTGCCTATACGCTATCGGTAACCTTTCTGTTATACCTCCATCATTCTAAATCTGAACAGTAAATTTTAAAGCCACTCGATTCTTGGCCGATTCCCCACAGTGGGTATGCGCCACTAACAATAGGAGAACAACAACAACAACAACAACAACAACAACAACAAAGGCCTCTCCCATGTTCCGCCAGTAAACTCGGTCCGGTGCTTGCTGCTGCCGCGTTATACCCACAAACATCACGATGTGATCTGCCCAACCAACTTTGTCTCCCCTTCACCAGCTTGCCTGAATTCTAGTCTGTGATCATTAATGAACATCATTTATTTTGCCTTAGCGTTACGTGCCCTGCCCATGAATGGTAGATTACCACTATCGCTCAAGGGTAAGGTATATAATAGCTGCATCTTGCTGGTACTTACCTACGGAGCTGAAACCTGGAGTGTTACTAAGTGGGTTCATCTTATGTTGAGGATGACGCAGTGAGCCCTGGAAAGAAAAATTATAGGTGTAACAATAGAGGACAAGAATTGAGCAGATTGTATCAGGCAACAAACGGGTGTTAAGGAACCATAGTTGAAATCAAGAAGAAGTAACAGTACTAGTATGCACTTCCTCAAAGCATTGAATAGGTGACAAGATAAAAAAAAAATAACAATCAGTTTGTCCAGGTCACAGAAAAAAATACAAAGAAGAATTCAGTAAACCTGGCCAATGGAAAAAAAAAATGTGGCAGGTAACGTGAGTACGAAGTTTTGTGATGGCAACTTTTATCATTCTTAAATGTGCCCGTGTGCTCAGATTTGGGTGCACGTTAAAGGACCCCAGGTGGTCGAAATTTCCGGAGCCCTCCTCGACGGCGTCTCTCATAATCATATGATGGTTTTGGGACGTTAAACTCCACGTATCAATCATCACCTTTTATCATTCTTCAACTAGCCACATCACTGCTTCTGGGAAAAAGCGTCTTGAGTTTTAACCTAGTTGGCTGCCAGTCCGAAGATTGATGGTGAATTGCTGGCCACGACCCTTTTGGCACAATTCTTTATGTCTGTTTCAATGTTCTGGTCAGTGGTCTACGGGAGTGAATCCCATAACTTATGGAAAGTAGGCATTAGTTTTTGGAGCGCGATAGTTATTTTTCATTTAGGGTTTTTATAAATAAATGTGACAGCAGGCGCCTGCCGTCTTTGCATACGAACTCTACGCTGACGTTTCAAAACCATTGCTCACGTAAATAATGTTGAAAGAAGTATTACCAGAAAAATTCGCAATAAAGTTTTAGAAAGAAGTTGTTTATATGAACTTCAGAGAAGTTGTTGATATAGAAATACAATTTGAGACAGTTTATAGTGAACTGGTATTAAAAAATCAGCCACAATGTGGTATGAACGAGAACTAACAGACAACAAGGCCGTAGGGAATGTTATACAGTATAGAAGTTGTTATTAAAAATAAATGGCATATAAGTGTGAAAGAAGAAATGTGGATGAAAATATTGGCCCGAATCTACATGTTACACTGTAAATGTCGTCGAAATAAGATAGTTTTGCGTCTGGAGAGAGTGAACAAAACATTTATTTGATGTTCCGCGCAAGAAAATCGGTGAATGGTATTCTGAAGGCGCAGCGTAAGAGTGCCTCGAGCGTGTAACGCAGGCGAACAAGCTCATCTAGGCACGTTAAACACGAGCGCCATCTGGCAGTTATCTTCGAAAACGAAGGCATGAGCGACCGCGGAGAAAGATGCGCGCCAGTCACGGAGGTGATAAGGTGTAGAATGGAAAGTGACGGGTATGTGCCACCACCGTGTCGTCGTAGCAAAGCGTTGGAAACATCTTGAGCATCGCGTTGCACTGTCAGCGCAACGCTTTAATCGCAACAGTTCTTAGAGTGTTTTGTGTGTGTCTTTTTCTGGTATAAAGGGAGACATAAAAACATAGACATGTTGTTATGGCGCCTCAGATATGCGTAATACTTGCTTTTTTAATTGACAAATCACAACTATGAACGCTAAACCTTGAGAAATATTGGTGGGCGCTGCGGATGGGCTTGACCGTTTGGTGCCGTTTGAGGTATCGTTAAAGTGGACAAATAGACAAAGGTACAGACAGACAGGCCAAAATTTTTCCGTTGAAAGTCCCCAAGAAAGACTATCGTCTTTAAAAAACCGCGTTGGGCGAGGACCGAAACTGCGACTTTCGAATAACGTGCACCAGATGCTGTGGCAACTGAGCTAGCACGGCGGCTATCTACCAATTCCCCTTTATATGGTTTATATGTGCATTTGTTGGTGGGAGTGTCAGTCAGCGCCGCCACTATAGCCATGACGGGGAGTGTGAGTCCGTGTCCCCAGCAAGTTATCTTTTCGTCCACTTTTCCTTCTTCAATTTAAGATTGAATTTAATGCTGATAACATCAGATATACTATCCATTGCTTTGCTGTCTCTTGCTTCTCTTTAGTATTGTGTCTAGCAAAGGAAAACAAGTCCTTACAATTTGCACATCTTTCCCTAAAACACAGGTGATTTACTTACTAATATTCATAATTTAAGGCCCCGATTTCAGCAAAACAGAAACTGAGCTTGCCGGGCACGCCGGAAACGTGGGTGCTGTGTACGTCAAGTCAGAAGTTCACGTAATTAAGATTGAAAAAAAATGAGTCATAGTAGGAGCGGTGTGGAAAAACCGGAGAGTCTCAAATATACAGGTGCACCGTTTGTTCCTTGCATTTGGACATTTGGTATCTAGTACCTCTCTTGTTGTTAGTTAAACGATGGAAAGTGCAAAAAAAAACTATCGCTTTTCTGACAGAAGTACCGCTACCATGGCAGGTGTAGAGTTTTGCCCAATACAAAAAAGCAACAGGCCAAAATTGCGTTTTTAAATGCAAAGCATTTTCTTGCGAACTTCAGCGACTTCGAGCGTATCTATCTATCGAGCCGCCTATGACTTTTAGCTCTCCTTGCTGTTTCGATAACAGTATCAATACCCAACTTGGCATGGCACAACATGACTGTATGAAAAACATATTTGACCAGTCATAACATGAAAATCATTATATGTATCTCATGAATGTCATGATATACATTTCATGGTCCTGCCGCTCTTGCCGTGGTCTCGTTCACATAGCTTGTTGCAAAACTGGTATGGTAGGACATGATTGCATGGTGAACACAAGCGACAGACCCAAACATGAAAATCATGACATGCGTGTCATGCCATGCTCATGATGCGCTGGCGGCCGTTTCACTAGCTTCGCTTATACGAAATTCGGTATTACGGGACGTGAATGGAGGACAAACGTATGATACTGGTGCAAACATGATAAACATGAGATTCGTGTCATGTAACAACATCACTACATGCTACGCTCATGATGCGCTCGGAGCCGTTTGGCTAGCTCCACATTGAATAAATTTTGTATTACGTGGCGTGAATAATTGATGAAGGTAAACGACACAATAAAACATGATAATCATGACACGGAAGTCACGTACGGCATCATTTATCTCCACCTGGTAATGTTGTGCTGATTTTAAAGTGACATATCAACCTTTCTGAATCGTGTTTGACATATCATCAATTCCCACCGTACGTGGGATCTGCCAATTTTTTTTGTTCAGTACAGCACGTAAGATACAGCCCATTTGTGTTCAACGATCGTGTTCTGTTGAACGTTCATGTTCACCGAGGAAAAGTACTGTTAGCGTGCTTTGAAAAGCCATAATTATGAATGCCTGTTCAACGTAGGGCCCACGCTAACGGTACTTTTCCGTATTGTCAAGTATGCAGGTTATATGGTGTTAATTACTAGTTATATATAGTACTCATAATTAATTATTATCCAAGAAAACTATTGATTGATTGATATGTGGGGTTTAACGTCCCAAAACCACCATATGATTATGAGAGACGCCGTAGTGGAGGGCTCCGGAAATTTCGACCACCTGGGGTTCTTTAACGTGCACCCAAATCTGAGCACACGGGCCTACAACATTTCCGCCTCCATCGGAAATGCAGCCGCCACAGCCGGGATTCGAACCCGCGACCTGCGGGTCAGAAGCCTAGCACCTTAGCCACTAGACCACCGCGGCGGGGATATCCAAGAAAACTATGTCGTAGCCTTAATGTACTTTCCATGGCAGCTGATGAGGTGAAGTGTAGTCATCTCAATCTCGAGGACTCGGATTCACTACCTGGTTTGTGGTACCGCATTACATTGACTGCCAAATTTAGGAACACCCTTGCACCTCGAGAGCCATTGGGGTCTGCTTATTAGAGCATGTCCTTAATATAAAAGGTCATTCGGCTAAGGAAAAAACCGCCAGGCCTGCGTGCAACGAGCAGCACATTACCAGCGAAGGGGGGAAAAGAGGCCTTTCAAAACCATGTTTAAACACTCTTTCGGTAATTGCAAGAGCCACACTTGCAGGTACCCCCCTACGCCTAAGTTATCATAATTTTTGTCTAGTAGGCAGGCATTCACTGCGTCATCTTTTGTCATTCATCGCAGAAGCGTGTTACCCGCTACACACCTGTAGGAATTTGTGTATTTTTTCATTCTTTGGCGGACGAAGCTCTACCTTATGGTTGGGGCCTTTAATGACCCACTCGTTACGCAGTTCGCATTGTGTGACGCCTGCTTGTGCTTTGGTTGTTCTAAAACATTACTTATTATACTGAGATCCTTTTACTGACATCAAGCCCATAGAGCGCAGTTTCAAGCACAGGCCTAACTCTGTGGTAGAACGCTAAAGGCTGGCACACAGGGGACCAGGATTCGAATTCTATCGTGTTCATGGTGTTTTCATATGTGTTTTTTTTATTTAGCTTGATAGGTGTCATGGACAGCAGCGGCGGCGGACGACTACGGTGCACACCACTCTTGTCGTGATCTCATAACAGCTTTCGCTGTAAAACAACGAAACGTGATAATTATATACGCCTACATTCTGTTGCACGGACGTTTCCATTCAGTTTCAATAAAACAGGAACCTGGGCGAACAGGTATTCTTTACGCTAATGTGGGGCCCCAATGTTGAAGCTTAGTTTGATAGAGACCGTTCCCTTTAAAAAGGTAGCCATTTTCTAACCCCGTGAAAATAGTTTTCAGCCGGTATTTGACATCAATTCCGCGCGGTCTGTTTTAATTACGCGCGTGCACACAACTTAGCCAACTTTACGATAGCATGGCTGTTTAGAAGACAACTTTTCTAAATCCCTACCACATATTATTGCTCCAAATGTCGAATCAATCGAACGCAACATTTAGCAAGGTGGACTACTCGAACTGCTAAATGCCTACAGAAGAAGCGAAGACAAAAAGCCCCTGAAAGTGCCCCGGCCCAAAAGCTTCTCCTTAGAAGTGTGGCAGCTTGGGCTAGTTGGTATGGCATGACGATTGTTATAGCGCGAGAACAAAACGACGACACAGAGACAAGAAGGACACGAAAGACACGAGTGTCTTTATAAAAAAAAGTGGTTATAGAATGGCTACCTTTTTAAAGAGAACCGTCTCTATCAAACTAAGCTTCAACATTGGGGTGCCACATTAGCGTAAAGGTTACCTGTTCCCCCAGGTTCCTGTTTTATTGAAACTGAATGGGAACGCCCGTGCAACAGAATGTAGGCGTATATAATTATCACGTTTCGTTGTTTTACAGCAAAAGCTGTTATGAGATCACGACAAGGGTGGTGTGCACCGTAGTTGTCCGCCGCCGCTGCTGTCCATGACACCTATCACGCTAAATAGAAAGAACACATATGAAAACACCACGAAAACGATAGAATTCGAATCCTGGTCCCCTGTGTGCCAGCCTAGCGTTCTACCGCAGAGTTAGGCCTGTGCTTGAAACTGCGTTCTATGGGCTTGATGTCAGTAAAAAGATCTCGGTATAATAAGTAATGTTTTAGAACAACTAAAGCACAAGCAGGCGTCACACAATGCGAACTGCGTAACGAGTGGGTCATTAAAGGCCCCAACCATAAACTAGAGCTTCGTCAGCCAAAGAATGAAAAAATACACAAAATTCCTACAGGAGTGTAGCGGGTAACACGCTTCTGCGATGAATGAAAAAAGATGACGCAGTGAACGCCTGCCTACTAGACAAAAATCGATAACTTAAGGCGTAGGGGGGTACCCTGCAAGTGTGGCTCTTGCAGTTACCGAAAGAGTGTTTAAACAAGGTTTTGAAAGGCCTCTCTTCCCGCCTTCGCTGGTAATGTGCTGCGCGTTGCACGCAGGCCTGGCGGTTTTTTCCTTAGCCGAACACCTTTTATCTTAAGAACATGCTATAATAAGCAGACCCCAATGGCTCTAGAGGTGCAAGGGTGTTCCTAAATTTCGCACTCATTGTAATGGGGTAGCACAAACCAGGTAGTGAATCCGAGTCCTCTAGATTGAGATCACTACACTTCACCTCATCAGCGGCCATGGAAAGTACATTAAGGCTACGACATAGTTTTCTTGGCTAATTATTAGTTATCAGTACTATATATAACTGGTAAGTAACACCATATAACCTGCATACTTGACAATACGGAAAAGTATCGTTAGCGTGGGCCGCGCGTCGAACAGGCATTCATAATTATGGCTTTTTAAAGCACGCTAACAGTACTTTTCCGCAGTGAACATGAACGTTCAACAGAACACTATTATTGAACACAAATTGGCTGTATCTTTCGTGCTGTACTGAACAAAAAAAAATTGGCAGATCCCACGTACGGTGGGAATTGATGATATGTCAAACACGATTCAGAAAGGTTGATATGTCACTTTAAAATCAGCACAACATTACCAGGTGGAGATAAATGATGCCGTACATGACTTCCGTGTCATGATTATCATGTTTTATTGTGTCGTTTACCTTCATCAATTATTCATGCCACGTAATACAAAATTTATTAAATGTGGAGCTAGCCAAACGGCTCCGAGCGCATCATGAGCGTAGCATGTAGTCATGTTGTTACATGACACGAATCTCATGTTTATCATGTTTGCACCAGTATCATACGTTTGTCCTCCATTCACGTCCCGTAATACCGAATTTCGTATAAGCGAAGCTAGTGAAACGGCCGCCAGCGCATCATGAGCATGGCATGACACGCATGTCATGATTTTCATGTTTGGGTCTGTCGCTTGTGTTCACCATGCAATCATGTCCTACCATACCAGTTTTGCAACAAGCCATGTGAACGAGACCACCGCAAGAGCTGCAGGACCATGAAATGTATATCATGACATTTATGAGATAAATATAATGATTTTTATGTTAAGACTGGTCAAATATTTTTTCATACAGTCATGTTGCGCCTTGCCAAGTTTGGTATTGATACTATTATCGAAACGGCAAGAAGAGCTAAAAGTCGTAGGCAGCTCGATAGATAGATGCCCGCAAAGTCGCCGAAGTTCGCAATAAAATGGTTTGCATTTAAAAACGCAATTCTGACCTGTTGCTTTTTTTGTATTGGGCAGAACTCTACACCTGCCACGGTGGTGCTACTTCTCTCAGAAAAGCAATAGTTTTTTTTTTGCACTTTCCCCAGTTTAACGAACAACAAGAGAGGTACTAGATAGCAAATGTCCAAATGCAAGGAATAAACGGTGCACCTGTATATTTGAGACTTGCCGGTTTTTCCACACCGCTCCTACTGTGACTCATTTGTTTTCAATCTTAATTACGGGAACTTCTGAATTGACGTACACAGCAGCCACGTTTCGGGCGTGCTCGGCAAGCTCAGTTTCTGTTTTGCTGAAATCGGGGCCTTAAATTATGAATATTACTAAGTAAATCACCTGTGTTTTGGGAAAAGATGTGGAAATCGTAAGGACTTGTTTTTCTTTGCTAGACGCAATACTAAAGAGAACCAAGAGACAGCAATGCAATGGATAGTATATCTGATTTTATCAGCAATAAATGCAATCCTAAATTGAAGAAGGAAAAGTGGACGAAAAGATAACTTGCTGGGGACACGGACTCACACTCCCCGTCATGGCTAGTGGCGGCGCTGACTGACACTCCCACCAACAAATACACATATATACCAGATAAACGGGAATGGGTGGATAGCCGCCATGCTAGCTCAGTTGCCACAGCATCTGGTGCACGTTATTCGAAAGTCGCAGTTTTGGTCCTCGCCCAACGCGGTTTTTCTTGGGGACTTTCAACAAAAAAATTTTGGTCTATCTGTCTGTATCTTTGTCTGTTTGTCCGCTTTAACGATACCTCAAACGGCACCAAACGGTCAAGCCCATCCGCAGCGCCCACCAATATTGCTCAAGGTTTAGCGTTCATAGTTGTGATTTGTCAATTAAAAAAGCAAGTATTACGCATATCTGAGGCGCCATAACAACATGTCTGTTTTTTTATGTATCCCTTTATACGAGAAGACACACACAAAACACTCTAAGGTCTGTAGGGGTTAAAGCGCTGCGCTGACAGTGCAACGCAATGCTCAAGAAGATGTTTCCAACGCTTTGCTACGACGACACGGTGGTGGCACGTACCCGTCACTTTCCATTTTACACCTTATCACCTCCGTGACTGGCGCGCATCTTTCTCCGCGGTCGCACATGCTTTCGTTTTCGAAGATGACTGCCAGATGGCGCTCGTGTTTAACGTGCCTTGATGAGCTTGTTCGCCTGCGTTACACGCTCGAGGCACTCTTACATGGCGCCTTCAGAATACCATTCACCAATTTTCTTGCGCAGATCATCAAATAAATGTTTTGTTCACTCTCTCCAGACGCAAAACTATCTTCTTTCAACGACATTTACAGTGTAACATGTAGATTCGGGCCAATATTTTCATCCACATTTATTCTTTCGCACTTATATACCATTTACTTCAAAAAACAACTTCTATAATATATAACATTCCCTACGGCCTTGTTGTCTGTTAGTTCTCGTTCATACCGTATTGTGGTTGATTTTTTACTACCAGTGCACTATAAACTGTCTTTAATTGTATTTCTATATCAACAACTTCTCTGAAGTTCATATAAACAACTTCTCTCGAAAACTTTATTGCGAATTTTTGTGTTAATACTTATTTCAACATAATTTACGTGGGCCATGGTTTTGAGACGTTGGCGTAGAGTTTGTATGCGAAGACGGCAGGCGCCTGCCTGTCACATTTTTTTATAAAAACCCTAAATGAAAAATAACTATCGCGCTCCAAAAACTAATGCCTACTTTTCATAAGTTATGGGATTCACTCCTGTAGACCACTGACCAGAACATTGAAACAGACATAAATTATTGTGCCAAAAGGGTCGTGGCCAGCAATTCACCATTAATCTTCGGACTGGCAGCCAACTAGGTTAAAACTCAACACGCTTTTTCCCAGAAGCAGTGATGTGGCTAGTTGAAGAATGATAAAAGGTGATGATTGATACGTGGAGTTTAACGTCCCAAAACCATCATATGATTATGAGAGACGCCGTCGAGGAGGGCTCCGGAAATTTCGACCACCTGGGGTTCTTTAACGTGCACCCAAATCTGAGCACACGGGCACATTTAGGAATGATGAAAGTTGCCATCACAAAACTTCGTACTCACGTTACCTGCCTCATTTTTTTCTATAGGCTAGGTTTACTGAATTCCTCTTTGTATCTTTTTCTGTGACCAGGACAAAATGATCGATGTTTTTTTTTTATCTTGTCACCTATTCAATTCATTGAGGAAGTGCATACTAGTACTGTTTTTTCTTCTTGATTTGAACTATGGCTCCTTAACACCCGTTTGTTGCCTGATACAATCTGCTCATTTCTTGTCCTCTATGGTTACACCTATAATTTTTCTTTCCAGTGCTCACTGCGTCATCCTCAACATAAGTTGAACCCACTTAGTAACACTCCAGGTTTCAGCTCCGTAGGTAAGTACCGGCAAGATGCAGCTATTATAAACCTTACCCTTGAGCGATAGTGGTAATCTACCATTCATGGGCAGGGCACGTAACGCTAAGGCAAAATAAATGATGTTCATTAATGATCACAGACTAGAATTCAGGCAAGCTGGTGAAGGGGAGACAAAGTTGGTTGGGCAGATCACATCGTGATGTTTGTGGGTATAATGCGACAGCAGCAAGCACAGGACCGAGTTTACTGGCGGAACATGGGAGAGGCCTTTGTCTTGGAGTGGTTGTACGCGGGCTGACGATGATTAGGATGATGAGGACGATGATGATAATGATTGTACTAGTACCACCTCTTCGAAAACTGGTCCTGGAAGTATCAGAACATGTTCTTCTTTCGACTTAGGCAACTGCTCGAGGTTATTGACACAAGGATATTTTGTTCATCGTTCAGGACTATATCACTGCGACTACAAGAATTACTTCTAAATTCGGAGCGCATACAATTTTTCATGTCCTCCGAATTTAGAGTTTGGAATTACTAACTAGTTGACCGAAAAATATTAAAAGGCTGTTATTATGATTAAAATTATCCTTCTACTTGTCTAGCCGCGTTCATTGGGTATGCACCATGTACGAAAGATTAGAAGAAGATGACGGCTGGCCGTACGTGTTCGAGAAAACACGGAAGATAAAGAAGACTGGTCATGATGGTAACAGCCTTCTGGGGACTTCTCATGGCCTGAAATAACCATAGCAGCTCTCCGCTGCTAAAAAGAAATACAAGCGACCATAGGTTGTCACAAGACAATGATGTAAGTGGAGAGACAGTGAACGGCATTACCATAATCGAGCTTTTTTTTATTTGCGAATAGGATCATATTTCGCCGTTTAGGTCCGTTTAAAAGGCAAAAAGCCCTGCATGTCCGGTCGCCTATAGCGATGACATACTACTACCAAGACATGTGTACAACATGTGTACAAATATGTCATGCGGATCAGTCTTCGTAGATTTCTACCATTTAGCCACACCCATAATGAAGTTTATAACCCTCTAATGCCTGAATTATGATACTTGGAATGAAAATAAAAATAGATTTTTTCAGCTTTAGATAGCACCCTCTAAATGATTCCGAAAAAAATTATCTAAATTGCACCTTTATTGCACACGTGTTTGCATGCCGCGAATTCTTCGCATGCCTCAGAATCGAGGGCCTTTCAGTGAAAACGTACTGCAAAACTACGCAGCATGTTTTGTGCAACGTTTTTAGCGTGTATATAATAAATAAACAAAAGTATTTAAGATATAACTTACGTCAGCCAGTCGAGAAAGAGGTCAACGCTTTTCCACGTGTTTCGAACTCTCTGCCATTAGCTGCAAAACGATTGGCTGTGACATAAAATATATTTCACAGAATAGCACTAGATTTTGCACACCAAAAACTGCGTTCTCCGTGAATACTTGACAGTCAGCAATCAAACTTTTATTTCTTGTAATCTTTTAATTATTTTGATGTTACTTTGTTTGCTCTTGGTTATAGTTTTTGTTTTTTTTTTTGTGTGTGTAGCCCACTCTATTTTGCAAGAGTATGTGTGATTGAGGGTAAAATAGGTACAAATACAAAATACAAAATAAAGGCGCAACGCATTCTGTGAGTTGCTTGCTCAAAGTTTTTCAGCCGACCTCAGACAATAAAGGGTTAATGTTAGTTTGTAAAGTATATGGCTCCTCCATGTTGTTCATGCTTTTCAAGAAGTAAAACAAGTTAACGTTGGGAAACAACGCTGTTCAGACCTTCAGTCCATGCCCTTATCATATATACAAAGGCCCTGTCAACCACCCCTCCCAAACACGAACCTTTATCGCTTTAACTTGACAGTTTTGGCAGCATGTTTTTCAGGTGCGACTTTGCCTGAGAGGCAACAAAAATAGATAAAAATCTGCCGTGCCGTTTCCTGCTTTACAACTTCATGAATAGATAAAAACCTTATGTACAGGGTGTGTCACTAGAGAGAAGGTTTTGACAAGGGGTCTAGTATCCATAAAACCTGCAGCTTATATACCTAGTGTGTATATATATCTTTACACTTCGCTCACTCTCTCTAAACCACAAAAGCCCCGCCGTGGTGGTCTATAGTGCTTAGGGTACACGCTCTGTGATCCGAAGGTCGCGGGATCGAATCCCGGCTGCGGCGCCTGCATTTTCGATGGAGGTGGCAATGCTATAGGTCCGTGTGCTTGGATTTGGGTGTACGTTAAAGAGCAGGTGGTCGAAATTTCCGAAGTGCTCTACAATATGGCGTCCCTCATCATCAAATTGTGGTTTTGGTACGTTAATCCCCCGTACCAATCAAATCAAATCCTATTCATAAAAATGTAAAAGGAAAAAGAGGTAAAAAAGATGAAAAATAAATAATAAAGGTAGTTCAGTAGCTCTTCCCTACCAATAAAAAGAGAGCAAGCTGAGCTTGGCATGTGTGTGCCTGGCCAACAGCTTTATTTTTCCTCACTTTCTTTCTATACAATTGCGTGAAGCTCTCTCCTAACGTTTTGCTTTCCTCTCTACCGGAAATTTCGCATTCGACCAACTGCTTAGGGGCACCAAACTTCATTAGCTACAGGCAAGAATGATTTTCGTATCCAGGCAGCAATGGCATTAAGGAACGTGAAATCACAAGTGACCTCGATAAAAAGTTAGACGGACATGAATATCAGAAATGGCAGGTTGCCGACAAGCTAACGTTTGAGAGAGTATCTGTTACTCGAAATAGGCGCATAGAAATATACGAAGCACGGTTCGTTCAAAACACATTCTAATTGAGCGAACATGCACTCCAATATAGACCTAATAAATAAAGTTGTCGCGTATCAGCGCGCCTCACTACAAATGTCGTCGAAATACGGTAGTCTTCTGTCGGCATTCTTCCGTGCATAGCATAACATTTTCAGCGCAGCCTAAGAAACACTGGTTTCTTTAGAACTGCGTATCTATGTTTTGGGTAGAAGGCTTTCCTACCGGAGCGCTGATCGATTACATGCACATCAAAATGAAATGAGGCAACAAAAACTGACTTTTGGAAGCTACATCAACACGCATGCTGAATTTCAAGGTGGTTTTCACTCATCACCAGAAACGTTTTTTAAAAGAAAATTATTGCCAACTGCGCATGCCTAGCCCGTACACTAGACAAATGACAGTGAGCTACGTGACCTTCAAGGGCAGATACTTCTGCGCGATGCACACAATGTAATAGGCGCAAATCTCTTTTGGAGATGCGGGCCTTTCTAAGTATGTAGACATTCGACATTTGCTGCTCGCCGACATGAGCACTCTGCGGAATTTAATACATGCTGACCCTGAAGCATGCTCAGCCCTGGCGACAAGCACGTAGCCAGGAATTTTTTTTTTTGGGGGGGGGGGCACCACCTTCATTTCGGGAGGGGCACCCCATTAGAATGATTATTTTTTGTTCTCTATGTCATGGTGAAAAGCAATTTTTTTTTGGGGGGGGGGGCACGTTCCTTCTGTGCCACCCCCTTTTTTACTTTTAGATGTAAGGTGTCTTAATTTTTCAAGCTCACTTAGTTGTGTGGTGTGAGCACCCTTACAGCGCATGCACGCCCCTGCCCCTCTCTCCTCTCCTACTCTCACCACTGTCTAGCCTCGCAATGCCGATGCAGCTAGCGTATACTATCCACCCTCACTCCACGCACTGTCTCCTAAGGCATCCTTTCCAGTGGCGTTTACACCTTCACTGCGCATGCGAGTCCCCCTCCCCTCTCTCTTTGCGCTCCTCCTCGCCTCGCAACGCCTCCCCAGGCTGCGTAGCGAATTATTGCTCTCCCCTCTCTCTCTCCTCAAATCATTCCTCCTTGCGTCGTATACACCCCCATTTGCGCATACGCACCCCATCCCCTTTCTCTCTCCTCTCCTATGCTCCTCCCCTCTCTCACCTCGCAACGCCTACGCAGGCAGATTCTGCTAGCAAATTTCTTGATTTAAAGAATGTGGCTGATCTCTCTTTCGGTAAAATGCGAAACAGAAACGTGTCTTCAGAGAGGTTGTTGAGCGTTTATTCTACGTTGTTTAGCCACAAGGCCGACGGAATGAATGCTGCAGCAACCAACTGTAGTCATGCGAAGAACGGTGAACAGCAGCAGCTCAAAACTTTGAGCGTGCACCGTAAGCAGTAAGCCCACACAAAATGAGCATACAAAGAACGAGAGCGGACTAAAGAATGACAGCATATCCACGGAGTGAATGATGGTTGTGGCAGCTTGGGCTAGTGGGGCGAAGCTGGGTCCGCACGCCGCTCCCGCGTCGCTTCTGCCTCCCGTTCTGCTACGCCGAGATCTTGTCGGCACCACCGCGCAGCTTCACGGCACGCTTCTGCCTCGCGCGCTCGCACATCAGGGTTCTGTCTTCGAGCACAAGCGCCGCCTTGCGTGCCGCCGCTCTAAATCCTTGTCTATCCGTTGACCTTCTGAACGTGCGCGCGTGCAAGAATGGCTTTGATTTTACTACAACCCGCCCTGTAGCGTACGGCGCCATCGACGAACACGCGATCGCCAACGTCTTTGTGTGACATCATTCCTATATTTTCGCGCGCTCACAGATCGGGGTTCTGTTTTCGAGCGCGAGCCGCCACCACCTTGTGCGTATCATACTTTTTATCGGCAAACCGTGAATCATCAGTTGGGCGCGTCCGTTCGTCGTCTGCCTGTCTGTCTCTCTGTCTGTTTGACGCACAGACGGACGTATGGACGGACCAACGTATGAATGAACGCACGGACGGATGCAAGAACGAATGGACAGATGCATGAGAGGACACATGGACAAATGAATGTACGGTTGCATGAATGAACGGTGAATGGACGGACGGTTGCGTGGACGCACGGACGGACGCATAGACAAACGCATGGACAGACTAATGGACGCACAGATTAACGCACGAGAAGATGAATGAACGGACGCACGGACACATGCAGGGACGGACAGACGGATGGACAGATGTAGGGACGGATGGACGGATGGATGGAAGCAAGAGCGAACGAACGGATGGAAGCGTGGACGGACTGATGGACGCTTCGCAACACTAATCATCATTCACTCCATGGATATGCTGTGATTCTTATAATTTATCATACAAGTAACGCCCTCTAGTATCGTACCATTTGCATTTTGCAGCGTATATGCATTTCGTTATATGTACAAGTACCGCTCTCTACAACCGGTTAAAGAACTAACGAGAGGTGGCTACGTACGAATATGACGGGACGCTCAGCCCACAACTTCATTGCTCGACCCTTACAGCGCGTTGTACAGGAAGTCAAAGCAACGCATGGGAGTGCTGCGACTCTGAACAGGCAGCGCCATTTTTGGTAGAAAAGTAGAAATCAGGGATGTACATCGCGCGTTTTCTCTTCCCGACAATGCACTGCCGCTCACCTACGTGCTCGTGCAGAGAGCGCTCGCTGCGTTTGAGTCACCTCACACTGAACCGCCGGCATTGCGGCTTCATAAGGATCTCTCATCTGGACAGGAACTTCCAAAAGCGAATCTAACAAAAGGACTAAAGCTCGTCAGTCATGTTTATGATACGGAGCAGACGACGGAAGATGAGGACGCCCGAATCACTGCGAAATTCATTTCTCAAGTCGTCCATGATAATACCGTATAAGACGTATGCCTCGAAGTAAGTCTCATTCTGCTGACATGAAACCGTGTACTCTATCGATGTGCTGTGTGGACGCTTGCGGAAACCATATATTTGTTGTTTTGATGTAACATCTAGCAGTAGCAGACGTGTAGTGTCATGTGCAAACGTTTGCGGCGTTCTACAAAATAAATAGAAAATAAAGTTGTACGGTCATGGCATAAAAATGTCCGAGAAGTTTCAGAGTCATGGCCTCCACGCCGAGCATGACCAACTGACGTCACTGCGAAGCAGCAAGCTGAACTTGACAGCCAGTTAAGTGCTTGCCTCGTTTTTTTTTTTTTTCTCTGGCTTTCGTGTCATGCTTGCCTTATCTTCCGCCAACGCAGCTGTGTTCGCCGGCTGTGACTTGCTGGAAAACTGATACAGCTTTACACGTGAAGAGCGACTCTTGGTGCTATCTGCATTGTTGTGGCAGCTCACAACACAACAATACTTCGGATCTCACCGACGAGTCCATGGGGCCACTTCTATCACGGAAAGACAGCTTCCAATAGCGAGCGTCTCGTTTGAGGCTGCCGAGCTGACGGTACGGCGCCTAAAAGTTCTCCGCACCGACTGCAGAACGCGTTGAGCGCGTGTCGCACGCACTCCCCTATCGGCGAAACAGACTCACACGCCTGCGACCTCTGCCCGCGTCTCTCCTAGAGTTTTCCGGAGCTCGCCGCCAGGGCCAGGCGCGGCGTCGTCATCGCTCCGAAAACTTGAGCTTCGGTTCCCTATATACAGAAAAAAAAAGGCACACGAAACGAACGCACAAGTACACACAGGACAAGCACTGACAACTGTCACAACTTTCACTTCTTTGTGCGTAAGTAGTACGCTTATTTTGTAATTGCAGCTGCGGTAGCTAGAGAAGTGACCTTGCTCTCTGGAATCGCGCAGAAAAGATCACGCCCCGTGGAGACAGCGCTCCACGAAACGCCAGAAGCGATGACCTTAGGAGCAGACCCAATGCCAGGGAGTCTTTATGTGCTCGCTGCGAGGCGGTGAGCACATGAAGGCACCCTATAAAATCATCATCATCAACATCATCATTATCACAATCATCGTCCTCGTTTATTTTCTCTTACAGGCCCCTTTTGGGGTAATACATAAGGGGGGGGGGGGGGAACATGAAAGTTAGACACGAGACTTATCAGGTCACAAATTCGAAACCCATCTCAGTGAAATTGATTACCAGTTTATATGCAAAATAAAAACATTTTAATTTAATGAGACATGGAGAACAGTGTAAGGTCGTAATGAATATTGCAGCGTGAGGAGATTAGTGCGCAACTGCTTAAATACGATGGGGTCATGCTCGGTGACAACACTATCTGGCAATGTATTCCACTCTGCAATTGCGATCGGCGAAAAAGATTGAAAGAAGACGTTGAACCATGCAACCACTGCATGCTGAAGGAGTTAAAAAAGGCGACGAGATGTGTGGTGTGGGGGTTTAGGAGTTTACAACGAAGTTGAGGAAAGTTGTAATAGAGCCTATATGGAACAAGCACAGCCTTACAATCTTACGTCGGAATGACAATGACTCGAGTCCCAGGGATGACTTTATGGCACTGATGCTTTCATCACGGCTGCACCTAGAAGAGATGAATCTGGCCGCACGTTTCTGTATGGTTTATAAAACGTTAAGGAGGTATGCTTGGTGAGGGCTCCAAATAGCTGATGCATATCATAGCTTACTCCGTATAAATGTTTCACACGCCAGTTTTCGCGTGGCTGAGGGACACAAGGAAAGGGAACGTCTGTGTAACCAAGTGATTTAGTAGTATGGGCAGCTAATTTTGCGCTGTGATCGGACCACGTCAACTTGTTATTTATTGTGAGACCACTATAATGATATAATTCGACGGAGGACAAAGCTAGCGAATTCAGGGAGTACGCGTAACTATTAATTGAGTGCTTACGGGTTATCTGCATCACTTTGCATTTTGAGACGTTGAGCTTTATTAATGAATCGGAACAACAGGTTTTGATTGGATAGATCTAAATCAATTTGGATGATATCATGGTCACTATGGTGTGCAATGCGCCTATAAAGAACACAGTTATCTGTAAAAAGTAGAGTGGGAGATGAACTGCCGTTAGGAAGGTAGTCTATGAAGATGAGAAAGAGCAGAGGACCAAGGACGGATCCCTGTGGTACTCCAGAAATTACATCAGTAGTGACTGAACATCGATTTCCGACAACTGTGTATTAGAGGCGATTTGTCAGAAAGCAGCGGATCCATGACAATGCGAGGGGGTCAAGCCATAGGCACGCTAATCTACTGATGACGAAAACGCGCTGAAGCTGAGGAGCTCCGAGGACCGCCAAAGGGTATATGGTGTAATAAGCGGCTTGCTGTTAGCGCTGTTATCTGCATGCGCATTGTGATTGTGGTATAGTGTTTAGCGCTGCGGTTCAAAAGTTCTCCGGTTAGACACCCTGTGGTAAGCATTAGCATGTAGTTTTAAATGCGAGGCATGTTTGTTGACTTTGAGCGTATCTATCTATCTATCTATCTATCTATCTATCTATCTATCTATCTATCTATCTATCTATCTATCTATCTATCTATCTATCTATCTACATTGTAACGAGGGCAGTGGGCACGGAGCTCCTGCTTCGCCGAGTCAACTCCTGCTTGTTCAACAACCCGTTTCAATATATATATATATATATATAAATATATATATATATATATATATATATATATATATATATATATATATATATATATATATATATATATATAAACGCACAAGTACTTTGTATGCTCTTTTTGTATATATATATATATATATATATATATATATATATATATATATCTACGCCCCGCTGAGGTGGTCTACTGGCTAAGCTACACGGCTGCTGACCCGCAGGGCGTTGGTTCGAATCCCGGCTGCGGCGGCTGCATTTCCGATGGAGGCGGAAATGTTGTAGGCCCGTGTGCTATGATTTGGGTGCACGTTAAAGAACCCCAGGTGGTCTAAATTGCGAGAGCCCTCCACTCCGGCGTCTCTCATAATCATATAGTGGTTTTGGGACCCTAAACCCCACATATCAATCAAATCAATTATCTATCTATCTATCTATCTATCTATCTATCTATCTATCTATCTATCTATCTATCTATCTATCTATCTATCTATCTATATATCTGTCTGTCTGTCTGTCTGTCCGTCCCTATCTATCTATCTATCTATCTATCTATCTATCTATCTATCTATCTATCTATCTATCTATCTATCTATCTATCTATCTATCTATCTATCTATCTATCTATCTATCTATCTATCTATCTATCTATCTATCTATCTATCTTGCCACCTACGACATTTAGCACAGAATGCGAAATGCGAAAGAATACGCTTAGAATGCGAAAAGCCATGTTTGGAATAGAGCCCGTGCGAGCTGCATCATAGCGCTCATCAGTTTTCTCAACAGCCGACGTTGTGTTCGTCGTTGTCATTGTGCAGTGTGTATTGCCAGCGGCCGTGGTATCGCTGTTGTCTAACTTACCGTTTCCCGGCCGCACGTTCAACCAAATAAAAAATTTCATCTAGGACACAGCGACTGCTGCTTTAGTTAGCGTCACGACCCTGCGATAATATGAGTGAATAGTTCACAACTAATCGCTGCACGAACAGAAGCCTTATTCGACGCGTTCATTCTTTATACAAAAAACACCTTTATTCCGAACAGGGAATGGCAATCTGCTTGGCTAAATGCGACAGGGGGTGGCAATCTGCTTGGTGAAGTGCAAACTGCACGTTTGTTCTTTCAGAAACGTCCACTATTTTACTAGGGCTTGACACAGACCATGTTGTGGCATATCTGTAAAAGAAAAGATGGATGAGAAAATTGATCTACTCGTTTCCTGCTTAGAAACGATATCACGCGATTTACAGTACTGTGAATATTAGAATAAAGTAAAACCTGTGCATGTCTGATTAATATGACTGTTCTGAGAGATGTATGCTCTCCCCATGCGATTGAAAGTTGAATTTCCCAAAATTGTCAATAAAAGGTTCCGGAGGATCTACTTTTTTTTTTCTCTGTGTACGCATTTATTCCGCTTGTGTGAAGCAAACGCAGGGACATCTTTTCCCACGAAGTATTTATGAGTGTAACGAAACGTTAGCTTACGCCTTTGAAGATATGTTGCTGTACTGCTGTGGCGTATATTTGTTCTACAGAAACTGTTGATTGCAAGTAAGATAATGACACATGCACAGCCTCCCAAATCTTTAACCATCTTGCGTAAGTGGCGACCTTTCTGTGCGTCAGCGCCATATGGCGAAGTCTAGTCGCAAAGAGTCGAGGGCAAGAAAAGAGCATGTCCGTAAAGCACGCTCAGCTGCGCCTGTCGTTTGCTGGGCTCCTTCTACTTGAGAACTTCACCTTCTATTGTCTCGCTTCAGGTGAACAGACAGCGTGAGCTCGCTAATAACTTCTGTCATATTTCTTTTTTTAGAAAAGACGTTGCAGTGAAAAACAGAGAAAATATTTTGGAGGGGCCCTGAAACACTTTTTTGAGTAATTATTGAAATAATTCACTGGAAAAGCGTACTGCCTCACAAATT
>NW_027464719.1:0-75000 GCF_043290135.1 Rhipicephalus microplus
TAGACTTTCCCTTTACCGGGCACAGGTTCGCCAAAATAAACAGTTAAATCCCAACGCGAAGTTTCCTGTCTTTGGCCACGTCACGACCCCGTGACATCTGGTGGAGGTGCTGCTTCGTTCATGTACCGGATACCCCCTTCAAGCCGTGAACCCAGCCCCCGTCGCGGAGAAGACACCGATGCCAACCAAGAGCAGCGAACGAGCCGCCAACATCAAGGTCTCCCACCGGAGTACGGCCTTCTACAAGACAAGGCGCGGAAGACCAAGACCATGACCTCGACTGCAGCGACAATGACAACCGGAGCGTCCCAGCCCGCGATCGTCATTCATCAACCCAGGGAACCACCGACGTTCCAAGGCTCATCGTTTGAAGACCCGGAAACCTGGCTAAAAACATACGACCGTGTGGCCGCCTTCAACCACTGGGACAACGAAGAAAAGCTCCGTCGTGTGTACTTCTACCTGGAAGACACCGCAAGGACCTGGCTAGAAAATCGGGAGTCCACGCTCCGAACGTGGGATGTCTTCTGCGGCGCATTTCTGCAAACGTTCGCAAGCGTCGCTCGCAAAGATAGGGCCGCTGCTCTACTCGAGACCCGGGTTCAGCTACCAAATGAAAAGGTTGGAATTTTCACAGGGGAGATGACCCGCCTATTCCGTCACGCTGACCAAGACATGCCTGAGGAAAAGAAAGTTCGCTTCCTCATGCGAGGGGTCAAACAGGAGCTCTTCGCGGGAATAATGAGGAATCCACCGAACACCGTCCAAGAATTCGTATCCGAGGCGACCACCATCGAAAAAACGCTGGACATGCGCACCAGACAGTATAATCGTCGCCTGACTCCAGAATGCGCTGCTGCTCAAGCCAGTGACTCGGACGACCTGCGTGAAACGATCCGAGCGATCGTGCGGGAAGAGCTGCGCAAACTGTTGCCTTCGGCGCAGCCTCAAGTGGATTCGATCGCCGACATTGTGCGAGAAGAAGTCCGGCAATCGCTTCGAATTCCCGAAACACCACCGCCCGAGTCAGAAACTATGAGCTACGCCGCTGCAGTGCGCCACAACGCTCCTCCTCGTCCACGCCAAAACGTCGCCCCGTCGCACTTCCGTCGCCGCACACCACCGCAGCCCCCACCCCAACCGACGTCCTACCGTTCCCCAGCGGGCCAGCGCAGTGCACCGAGGAAAACGGACGTTTGACGTGCACCTGACAACCGCCCGCTCTGCTACCACTGCGGCGAGGCCGGGCACACATACCGCCGTTGCCAGTACCGACCGATGGGACTGCGTGGCTTCGCCGTCAATGCACCGCGTCCACAGCCAGGAGAACGACCACGTGACATCGCCGACTACCTGACAGGAACACGGTGTACACCACGAAGCCCTTCGCATTCGCCATCGCCCAGCCGCCGCAAGTCACCGCACCCCCGGCAGTACTCTGGCCCAATGCGGGGCCGGTCTCCTAGACCGTATATGGGAAACTAAGGGCAGCAACCGATGAAGTTGCGGTTGCTGTGCGACGAACTACCGAAGATCCTCCGACGATGACGCCGACGCGACGGAGCTTTTTGAACACAACACCAACCAGGCAAAGCCCTGAAGGCAAAAGCTCACTTACCGAAGGTGGCCGGACGACGCAACATGGAAGCAGCGGAACAAGCCGACGCAGCCGTGACCCGACGCCACGCCCTAACTGTAATGCGAGACGGCGAACTAGCGACCTCGACGTTCTTATCGACGGCCACAGTGTGACTGCTCTCGTCGATACTGGAGCCGACTATTCTGTCATCAGTGGGTCGTTCGCCGCGAAGTTAAAGAAAGTTAGGACAGGTTGGAAAGGCCCTGAAATCCGCACAGCCGGAGGTCATCTCGTAACGCCTGCCGGAATCTGCACAGCGAGAGTCACCATTAACAGCCGTATTTATCCTACAGACTTCCTAGTCCTACAGCGTTGCTCGAGAGATGTCATCCTTGGCATGGACTTCTTATGCCTCCGTGGTGCTGTCATCAACCTAAAAACAAGGTCGATAACGTTATCCACAGAAGAAGCACTACCGCCGCGCAGGCCGTCAGGACACCATGCCTTGACTGTGCTGGAAGAACAAATCACCATTCCGCCTCGCTCAAGCGTCATTATTTCAGTCGGCGCTCCTAAATCACCTGACTTGGAAGGCGTCGTTGAAGGCAGTCAGCATCTGTTGGTCACCCGAAATATTTGCGTCGCAAGAGGAATTGCAGAGCTGCGGGGAGGCAAAGCAACGGTTATGCTCACGAATTTCAGCAATGAGTACAAACATGTGAACAAAGGAACAACGGTCGCATACATCGAAGAAATTGTCGAAGCCACCAGTGCTTTCGCCCTCGCCGATTCTGCGGAACCTGCTCAGAGGAACCAAGCCCCTCCCATAGCTTTCGACGTCCATCCCAGACTTCCGAACGATAAGCAAGAACAGCTCAAGGCCCTGCTCCTGCAATACGAAGATTGCTTTTCGTCGTCATCGAAAATTCGGCAGACCCCAATCACGAAACATCGAATCATCACCGAAGAAAATGCCAGACCACTCCGTCAGAGTCCATACAGGGTTTCGACGCGAGAACGTGAGGCAATGAAGAGACAAGTTGATGAAATGCTGCGAGATGACATTATCCAGCCGTCCAAGAGTCCGTGGGCATCCCCCGTGGTGTTAATGAAGAAAAAGGATGGGACCCTACGTTTCTGCGTCGATTATCGCCGCCTGAACATAATCACAAGAAAGGACGTGTATCCTCTCCCACGAATAGACGACGCACTTGATCGGCTCCATAACGCCGAGTACTTCTCGTCAATGGACCTCAAGACTGGCTATAGGCAAATCAAAGTCGACGAAAGAGACCGAGAGAAGACGGCGTTTGTAACACCGGACGGCCTCTTCGAGTTTAAGGTGATGCCCTTCGGCCTTTGCTCAGCGCCTGCAACTTTTCAACGCGTTATGGATACAGTACTGGCAGGATTGAAGTGGCAGACTTGCCTTGTGTACTTGGACGACGTCGTCGTGTTTTCCTCGAGTTTCGACGAGCATCTTCGGCGCCTTTAAGCTGTACTTCAAGCCATCAAGACGTCCGGACTCACACTGAAGCCAGAAAAGTGCAGCTTTGCGTATGAGCAGCTCTTGTTTCTGGGGCACGTTATCAGCAAGTCTGGAGTTCGTCCCGATCCACGGAAAACAGCCGCCATCGCCGACTTCCCGCCGCCCACTGACAAGAAGGCCGTGCGCCGATTTCTGGGCCTGTGCGCCTATTATAGGTGGTTCGTGAAAAACTTCGCCCGCATCGCCGATCCTCTCACTAACCTTACCAAGGCCGACTCGGAGTTCAAGTGGGAAACGCCACAGGAACACGCTTTCCGGGTGCTTAAACATTGCCTCCAGACGCCTCCGTTACTTGCCCATTTCGACGAATTCGCCGAGACAGAAATACACACTGACGCAAGCAGCGTAGATCTTGGCGCCGTTCTTGTGCAGAGGGCTGACGGACTTGCAAGGGTTATTAGTTACGCCAGCCGATCGCTATCCAAAGCAGAAGCAAATTATTCCACAACAGAAAAGGAGTGCCTCGCCATCATCTGGGCTACGTCAAAATTTCGCCCCTACCTCTACGGCAGGCCCTTCAAAGTTGTGAGCGACCACCACGCCTCGTGTTGGCTAGCCACCTTGAAGGACCCTTCAGGTCGCCTCGCCCGATGGAGCCTGAGACTTCAAGAATATGACATTACTGTCATTTACAAGTCCGGCAAAAAACACTCCGACGCTGACTGTCTCTCTCGTGCGCCTGTCGACCAACCGCTACCCGACGACTCGGATGACGACTACTTATTGTGAACGATAACTACCGACGACTTCGCTGAACGACAGCGGGCCGACCCGGAACTTAAAGCCCTAATAGAATACCTCGAAGGCAGGACCGCCGAAGTCCCGAAGATATTCAAGCGCGCACTTGCGTCGTTCTTTCTACGAAACGGTCTTCTACAAAAGAAAAACTTTTCACCGCTTCGAGCTAAGTACCTCCTTGTGGTGCCTTCAGCTCTGCGACAAGAACTCCTGCAGGCCCTGCACAACGATCCGACGGCAGGGCACCTCGGTGTTTCCCGCACGCTCGCGAGGATACAAGAAAGGTACTACTGGCCACGTCTTACCACCGACGTCACTCGTTATGTGAGGACGTGCCGGGACTGTCAGCGACGCAAGACACCGCCGACAAGGCCAGCGGGACTTCTGCAGCCAATTGATCCACCTTGCCGAGTTTCCAAGCAGATTGGTATGGACCTACTGGGGCCGTTCCCGACGTCGGCTTTCGGAAACAAGTGGATCGTGGTAGCTACCGACTACCTCACCCGCTACGCCGAGACAAAAGCCCTGCCAAAAGGCAGTGCATCCGAGGTAGCTAAGTTCTTCGTCGAAAATATCGTCCTACGTCACGGTGCCCCGGAGGTCCTTATCACCGACAGAGGAACGGCATTCACTGCCGACTTAACTCAAGCGATCTGGGCATACAGCCAAACAAACCACCGCCGGACGACAGCGTACCACCCACAGACCAACTGCCTCACCGAGCGGCTTAACAAGATGATCGCCGACATGCTGTCAATGTACGTCGATGTCGAACACAAGACGTGGGACGCCATTCTTCCGTATGTGACCTTCGCATACAACACGGCGGTGCAGGAGACGACGCAGATATCTCCATACAAATTGGTCTACGGAAGGAGCCCGGCAGCGACGCTCGATGCCATGTTACCCAACGTCACCGCCGTAGAAAACCTCGATGTCAGCGAGTACCTTCAACGCGCCGAAGAAGCCCGACAACTTGCGCGTCTCCGTATCAAGAATCAACAGACGACCGACAGCCACCGTTACAACCTTCGACGACGCTTCGTGGAATACCAGTCCGGTGAACGTGTTTGGGTGTGGACGCCGATACGCCGACGTGGACTAAGTGAAAAGCTTCTGCGATGGTACTTCGGACCGTACAAGGTGGTTCGACGTCTCGGCCTACTTGATTACGAGGTGGTCCCCGACGGCATCACGAACTCTCAACGACGCCGATCGCAACCTGAAGTCGTCCATGTCGCGCGCCTCAAGCCGTTTCATGCACGTTAACAAACTGAAACAGTGTTTTTTTATTATTGTTGTATTGTAATTTATTCATTGTACTTTCTTGCATTATTATTGTACCTTCATCTTTAATTAAAGCATCGGGACGATGCCTTTTTTCAGAGGGGGGCAATGCCACGTTCCATTTCACAAGTTTTTGTTATCGTTCCGAAACACCACACGATTCTCGGCGCAAACCGCGCCTGCAGGTTTCCAGAAGGTTCCGGACTGTAGTAGATCATTTCGATAAGATCACGCCCACTGTGCGAACGGTAGAGATTGTTCTGGAACCTACGCCACCGCCAGCGATAACGCTAGAACATTCGACGGCAAGGGTATAAATGCCGACGCGCTTCGCCGCTTGTCAGTTGTTGATCGAAGGCCGACGCTGCGTTCGCCGCTATCAGTCCGAGACTGCTATCTGTGCAAGACTGCTGCTGTAATTAGAATTTCCCTCTACCGGGCACAGGTTCGCCCAAATAAACAGTTAAATCCCAACACGAAGTTTCCTGTCTTTGGCCACGTCACGACCCCGTGACAATATGAATTCACGATTTGGATGGATTTTGCAAGGACCAACCCAGCAAGCGTCATCCACTGCAAGCAATGCGAAATAATTTGTTCATCTGTGCACTACACGTGAGTACCCAGTCTGACGACGAAGTGACATCACAGAGATTACAGTCTTCTGGGAGACTCGGGGCAAGTGGTATCACGGACCAAAGCGACTCTGCACAATTCAAGACTCTCGACGCACTCCGTTAGACAACAGGCGAATCGCATGAGAGGTGTACAGTTGAGCCACCATGGAATGAAGGTAGCTATGGAAAACCTCTCACTCGACTACCGAAGCAAGGCGAAAGGCTTTTTCTAAACGGACAGCTCCAGCGATACGACGTGGTCCTAACTCAATATCCTTTGCTAGGACACGAAGAGTCAGTGCCTGAAGATGTTTTTGAGAGCTGACATGTTCTTGAAAGCGACCCAAGAATCGCTGACTACAAAGCTGAGTGAATTTTACGCACCGTCTCATACACCAACTACACTATCTCTCAATGTCTTTCCAAGCAAAAAGGATAGGTGCAAGGGTCCTAGATTGCTAGGTCAGCAAAGGTCGACATGGCCTACTTAACCAGAGTGATATCCTTCTTCCGACAAAAACGTCTTGCCAACGTATGAACCAACGACCCGTTTTCTTCACACATCAGAGCCTACGCCAATATGCCCTGCCCATTTCCTGGTCGAATGTTCATTGATTGCTTCTTCAGGGCCACACAGCATGGAGTGTGGATCTAGATGCGCGCAAGCAACAACGAATGGCCTTACGAAGAAGTTTAGATATCTGAAACTGCTTGATCACCGCTGGATACGAAAGAGAAGGAGTACCTGCTGCAGCAGCGAGCCCTTCATCGGTGTCCATCGCCAATTAGCAAGAACCTAAAGGTGCACACAACCTTGTTTTCAAACAGCCATTTGTTTCAAGGTGCATCTGTCCTCTTGGCTGTGTGGAAAGTTGTTCTCGGTCCAGACGGTGTAGTACGGGCCTGTCGAATTAAGACACAAGGCAACAATGCGCGGCGACCAGCGAAGAAGCTTTATAAGCTAGAGATGGCCTGCAACTCTTTGGGGTGGGAGGATGAAGAAAACAAACAAACGTGCACAGCTTGGGTCTGCGAGAGAAGAACAGGAAGTTGAGGATGCCAAGGTCAAGATGGCTCCTTGTCTTATTTCGCACGTTAGTGCATAGTTTTCTTTCAGACGCTATCATGCAAGCTCCATGACCACGTAATGTCAGAGAGTTGCGCTCTTTCTTGAGCAGGATCACGTAGTATGCGAGAATTTTGCGGAATATGTCCTAACTCTTGTATCCGTTGTATCGGATAATGGAAAAGAAATCGCACTGGGAGTGGCTGCTACCGCATCAGGCGGCATTCGAAAAAGCCAACAAAAGCCTGAAAAACGTGCAACTGTTGGTCCATTTTGATCGCAAGAAGAAGCTCAAGCTACAAGGTGACGCATCTCTATATAGTGTGGGAGCAGTTCTGTTTTATTCAGAAGGAAAATAATAGAGGCCAACTGGGTGCCGCTCCAAAACGCTAAAAAAGGCAGGAGAGAACCATTCGCAGCTGGAGCGAGAGGCACTGGCGCTTATTTTGGACGTGTCTCGTTTTCGGGGTCACCTTTCATGTCGCCAGTTTACCCTGATTCCGACCATCAACCCTTGCTCCGCATACTGAGGTCCGACCGCAAAACACCGACGATGGCAGCAGCTCGCATTCAACGATAGGCACTGTTCCTGGGCGGCTAACAGTGCAAGCTACAGCAAGTACCGGGAAAGCAACTGCTGAGAGCGGACGCCCTCAGCAGACTTCCAGCAGAGGCGATAGGGCCAGCGTTGGATGGTGACGCACCCGAGTGCGTCTTGTCGTTGGTGGCTCTAGACGGAGGTATTGTAACCGCTCACGAAATATAAGAGCTCACTTCAAAGGATACTGTATAACTCCGTGTCACGCGCAATATATTTCATGGCTGGCCCAGAATTGGTGACAGAATGGAAAAATCACTGCCATTTTTGACTGCAAGTTAAAACTGTCATGGGCCCACAAGCTAATATACTAGGAGAGTATATGGTTGTCATACCGTCGGCTGCACGAGAAACGATGTTACAGCTAATACACAAAACGCACCAGGGTTCCTCATCCACGAAGTCAGTCGCACGGTCATTGCTCTGGATGTCAGGTCTAGACAGAGACATAAAGGACGTGTCAGCTCAGTGTATTAAATTTGTGCAAAATCTACCCACGCTGACGACAGTCCCGCCAGTAAGTTGACCCAAAATATCTGAAAGGTGGTCCAGGATCCACATTGATTTTGCTGGGCCAATAGCAGGTCAGTTGATACTCGTGGTGGTTCACACACATACCAAGTGGATTGAAGCGGTTCCCATAAGGCACGCAAATACAGCTTGTACTGTTAGCTGCTTGCGAAGCATCTTTTGCCGTTTCAAAGACCGCACAGTATCGTCTCTGAAAATGGCACTCAAGTCACAAGTCAGGAGTTCACCACGTTCGTAAGCTGGAATAATATCGTGCACCTGCGGACAGCGTCATTCCACCCTAAATTGAATAGAGCGGCCGAAAGAGCCATTCGAAGTGTGAAGGATGGGTTCTCTAAGATGACAGAAGGGGCACTGGAAGATAACCAGTTGCGATTGTAGTTCAATTACAGACGTACCCCCCAAAGGGAAGGAAAGTCTCTGTTGGAACTGGTACTGGGCTGCCAGCTACGTTCGCGCCTAGACACGTGTTTGCCTTCCAGGCCTGCGTCTTCATCAACAGGTACAGACGACTGGGCTGTCTCGCCAGGCAGCAGGGTATATTGCGCAAATATGGCACCGGACCATAGTGGACACCAGGTCACGTGCAATCAACATCTGGAGCCAAGATTTCAAAGATGGAAACACAAGCCGGATTCGTGCAACATCATCTTGACCAATTACGCTACTTCAGCGCAGGCACGCCCGGAAGTACTGTTTTTGTACCTTGGTACCTCAAGAAGTACAAAAAATTGCCCCGAATCTGCATGTTACACTTCAATCGTCGTCGAAAGACGATAGTCTTGCGTCTGGAGAAAGTAAACAAAACGTTTCTAAGATGTGCTGCGTCATAAAATTGGTGCACGGTATTCTGGAGGCGCTGCGTTACAGTGCCTTGAGCGTGTAGTCGAGGCAAACGAGCGAATCCAGGCAAGTTAGATGCGAGCGCCATCGGGCAGTTATCTTCGAAAACGAAGGCGTGAGCGCACCCGGAGAAAGATGCGCGCATGTCTCGGATGTGATAAGGTGCAGAACGCGAAGCAACGGGCAGGTGCCACCACCGTGTTGTCGTAGCAAAGCGTTGGAACCATTTATCTTTTTGAGCATCGCATTACACTGTCAGCGCAGCGCGATAAATGATACACTTCTTAGAGTTACTTGTGTGTGCCTCTTCTAGTATAAAGTTACTTGTGTGTCGCCTCAGATATGCACAATGATTGCTTCTTAATTGACAATCTCACAGCTATGAACGCTATACCTTGAGTAATATTGCTGGGTGCTGCGGATGGGGTTGGCCATTTAGTGCCGTTTGAGGTAGCGTTAAGGGCGGACAAACATACAAATGTACAGATAGACCGATAGACCAAATTTTTTTATCGAAGGTCCCCAAGAAAGACTATCGTCTTTAGAAGTCGGACGGGCAAACCGACACTAGCACTGCCACTTCGACTGGCGTGAAGAACGAGGCCCTTCAAGCGCCAGAGAATCGTGCAGCAGATGTACAGAGTTCGACTGAACAGCCACTGACGGGCCTTAATAATGACTCGGCTCAAGCGTCACATCAGGTTCCTGATGTCCACGTAACCACAAAAACAACTGACCTTGCACAACTACCTTTATGGCGATCGAGACGAATTCGGAAACGGATACAACCGTTCTAAATAAGAAGGGAACAAATCTAACGTTTTCTTTGCGTTCGTTGCTGCCAACCATCCAATCCAGCTGTGCGCGCGCACATTCATGCACACTATTTTGTTACCAACGCTCATATCAGAGATATCGTCAAGTTTCCTCGCCCTAACTCCGTCACCCCTGCATTATATATACTGCAGCGGTGCTATCAGCGGTATAATAAGGTACAGTGGAGCAGCTGCGTCATCCTAAGTTTCACGTCACAGACTTGAGTTGTGTTGTTGGTAAAAGTCTTTTTGTTGGTAAAAGAATTTTCCCTATTGAGAGCTTGCCAGAATACCAGCATCGCACAACCGTGTCTAACTTTATTTCTCTATTTTGCATTATAGTGTTTTTCTTTGAAAACCTAGAGATAGCTCAACGACGCATACATCTTTCGGAAGGTACAGAAGGGAGCGCGCAAGAATGCTCTCTTGCCAGAAGGCGTAAGACTTGACCGGGCACCCGGCGGCAGCGTAAGTGCTGTGTGCGCGGAAAATTGTTGTTGAAGCAACTCGGCAAACACCTGGTGCTTCGGCAAACTGCAGGAGGGGCATCTCGAAATCCCCGCAAGATGGTTGCTCCACGAAACATAAACCTCCGACCACGCGTGTGCCCAGATATTCCTTCTGAAACACCCGCCTTTCTCTGTGTGCATTTTTCTCACGTTAGCTGTTCTTTGCTGCCTTGATTCGTTGTTACGGCCCATAATTCAGCTAAAGCAAGAAAAGGAAATCATCGTATCTAGTGTCATTCCGAAAGATCGAAATGCAGATGATAGCGCAGGGCACGTCTACATGTCTCCTTCAGGCAAACTTTTTTCGCCTATCCTTGCATCTTCTTTATCTGTTATCTAGAAGTACTTTCGCATATCGGCGGATATATGCGAGGACACTAAACAAGGGTATATGTGCTTAATGGGAATGGCGAATGCGAACATCTGCACAAGGCCAGCTGTGAATCATTTACTGTGGCCGACATATACATGGTAGTAAGTGCTTCTTGGACACCGTTTAAGCATTGTTAATAATCTCATCTTTTATTAAAAAGCACAATTTGTTGCACCAACGTGTGCTTGGACACTGTCAGCGTGTTTTAACGCGCTGGTTTTGAAGACCTCGCTTCGACGAGATGCTCGTGTCGGTAGGTGAATCGGTGTCATCGTAGGTGTTGGAATAGTTGATTGCTAGCTAATAATAAACATTGCCGTTACCGGAATATTGAGAGACCTGCAATAATAAACTAATAATAAAGTTGGCCAATTGCATGACTTTTGGAAAGTAGTGTCATTCGAAGCAGGCAGCGACTAGCTCGAAGCGGTATTTGCTGGCTTCGAGCCAAGCTTTATGACGCGGTACGACGCACTTTTGAAAGTGGAGTGGTTTGTTGCTATCGTGGGCTTACCAGACACAACTCTGGCGTTTAAAGGTTGACTTATACTTTGACTTAACTTCAGCATTTACAGTAAGGCACAAACGTAAATATTATCGAAGTGAGGAGCACTTTACCGTGCATTGATGAGAACATCAAGATTGTATACCATCATCGCATCGGTGCAACCTGAATGGTGGTTGCAGTGCTTATTGATATGTGTGGTTTAAAGTCCCGAAACTACCATATGATTATGAGAGACGCCGCAGTGGAGGACTCCGGGAATTTTAACAGCCTGGGGTTCTTTAACTTGTACCCAATTTTCAGCACACTGGCCAACAGCATTTTTGCCTCCATCGAAAATGCAGCTGCCACAGCCGGGAATAGATCCGGTGACCTCCAGATCTGCAGTCGAGTACCTTAGCCACTAGACCACCATTGCAAGCTCGCGCCGCAATGGTAGTCTAGTGGCTAAGGTACTAGTAGTGGCTAAGGTAAACCACCATGGCGGCGCGTGGTTGCAATGGTGGCTATTTACTTTTATAACAAAGCAATAAACAATACATTTGTAAAGTTATAACCCAAATTTCACAACTAATTAACGTAAATTTTTAAGTGTTGACTTCAGTTTAATAATAGTGTAATAAGCATTACAGTTGCATGCTAGTGAATCAGCAATCTATATTGTAGCGTTACTTGACCTCGCGGCGATACACTTACGAAAGTTACCTGTGATCTTACTGTAGAGCACTGTTACTTTTGATAATACTGTCATCTGGGCTCTAGCATGACGGCTGATTTCGTGTCATACCGTATCTTACCCGAAGAGACACCTGTAGACGCCAGTGTAACAGAGACCCTTGGTCAGCCCATAATGTTCACACTGCTGCGGCACAAATTCACATCAGTCATTCTTGTAACTCTTTCCTAAAGCCAAAAAAGTAATAAATTCAACTTTTACTTCTTCATTACACTTGCCGAAGAGCACATAATTAAAAATGAGAAGCACCGGTAGCACGTAGACAGACTCGGATGGCTGACTCAGCCTAACGCAAAGCCAGCGCTTCTATACCAGTGCTAGCAAGCTTTTTCCCTGTGTGCTCACTGTTGTGCCAGGAAATCAGAGCATGTACCAGTGTTTCTTTTGCGACTTAGTGAAGATAAAAAAAGACGTGCTGGTATCATGCGGGAGGTACAGGGGGCATTCCTTGTGGCAATAATGGGCCTAAACTTCTGTATAAGTAGCTTCTTATTGATTAGTGGTCAGCTTTGAAATGCGAGCTTTTAATGTTGCAACTCAGGTAGCGTGAGGAGCAGACGATTTTGAGTGACGCTGTTGACACTCTGGAGGCTCAGATTCACGAGATGGTCTCGATGCTGCCTCAACAGAGCTGGCCAATTGCATCATGTTCTTTGGCTTAGCTATAAAAATTAACTATCCTTTTGCTGCGGGTCCAACCAGTTTTGGTATTTCTGTTATTTACACGTAAAAATAGGAATTCAATTGAATTGAAAAAAATTAAGGTGATGGGCTGGGTGGCTGGTACGGTGGCTTGAATGTGTTGTCCACGAGACCCGTGCCGCAAGTATTACATCTTGCACGCATCAGAGAGGTCAAAGTGGCAATGCTCGATTATACCTAACTTGGCAAAAGCATATTGGAGCAAGCTTTTGGATGTGGGCTTGTTCCATTCATGATTTTTTCTTATGCTTTAATGAGGCAGACTTCTGAAGAAAATTGGTCCTTCAGGGCCACACACCGCTTGGCCTAACTGGTTTATTACTTACAGTTTAGCTTGGTACATTTCAGCTTGCTAGCGGTGATGATGCGCGTAGTGGCTTCGTCCCACGTAGCAAGATGCTGCACTCATAGCTTTTGGCTTAGAGTTGTTCTCATGTTCGAAAGGCTTCCGTTGAATCAGTGTTTCCAGGAAAGCATGCTGCACCAGCTTTTATATCTTCAACATTGAAGGCTGCCTTAGAAACACTCTTCTCTTTGCGCTTAGAGGTATGTTGTAGTAGCCAAGTTGTGGCATGGTTGGCAGAGTTTGCGCAGAGATGGCGTGATGACCACTCACTGTCTTTGCAAGTAAGCCGTGCAAGCCTAGCCCACCAGGCAAAGGATGCTCTTGTTAAAAATCAGCAGTCGTCTGCTTTCCGGGGTTCTGTTTTCTATTATCTGAGGAAGACTTCATCTTGCCATTTAAGAAGCATAAGCGGGATGTCATATGCAGGATGAAGGGTTTCTTTTCGGTCTTTTGCTGAATGAATTCATCAGGGTTTCTCGCGCTACATGATAATACGCCGGCGTCAGTGTGCCGAAGCAGTCTCAAGGCCTTTGGCACATATTCCACATTAGTGAGACTAAACTGTGGGTTTCCCGTAGGCTTCATAATAACAAGTGGATCGTCCGAAGCCTCATTTTGTAACTTCACAGAGGCATATGATATCTCGCCGGCTTACGACCGCTGTAGGGACACGATTTCGACTGAAGCCCCGCCGCGGTGGTCTAGTGGCTAAGGTACTCAGCTGCTGAACCGCAGGTCGCGGGTTCAAATTCCAGCTGCGGTGGCTGCATTTCTGATAGAGGCGGAAATGTCGTATGTCCGTGTGCTCAGATTTAGGTGCTGGTTAAAGAACCCCAGGTGTCAAAATTTTCGGAGCCCTCCACTACGGCGTCTCTCATAATCGTACGGTGGCTTTAGGACGTTAAACCCCACAAATCAATCAATCAATAATTCAACGATTTCGACTGAAGCAGCTTCTGGGTCTTCATTGTGCGTGTTCTCACTTCTCTCTGATTTTAATTTCATGATTTGCAAGTCCGCGTAATTCACTGTAGTCTTACGGTTTATCACTTCTGCTTTCACTACGTTGACCTCGTTGCAGTGCTTGGCGGTAGCGCAAGAGGTTGCTAGCTCATGTAGCGTCCAGCCTAAAAACGTCTCGACTGCTTTTAGTCCTTTTTCGAAATCATCGATGACTTTGGTGACACAAGACCAGTAATAGTCACTGCCGATCGAAACGTCAACAGTTTTTGGGCTCTCAGCTTAGTCTATGTCGGGGTAGTAAAGTCCTTGGTGTCCGAGCTTTTCAACAAAATTTCTTGTCGGTGGGGAATTGATTGGTGGCTTATATTCGTCATCCACAAGACGAAGAAATGGACATGAGCAGGGCATGTAGCGCGTAGACAGGATAACCGCTGGTCATTAAGGGTAACTGACTGGATTCCCAGAGAAGGGAAGCGGGTTAGGGGGAGACAGAAGGTTAGGTGGGCAGATGAGATTAAGAAGTTAGCGGGTATAAATTGGCAGCAGCAAGCACAGGACCGGGTTAACTGGCGGAACATGGGAGAGGCCTTTGTCCTGCAGTGGACGTAGTCGGGCTGATGATGATGATGACGATGATGATGATGATGATGATGATGATGATGATGATGATATTCGTCATGATGGGAGCTTCTACCTGCTGTGACTTGCAACCACGCACTGAACTCAAGGTGAGAAACACGCGCGAAAAGGTTTTCTCTTTATGTCGTTCTCCTAAATAGCCCACTCAAAATTTTTTATAACTGAGTAATCGACAAGCAATTTTTCAGCCAGTAGCTTCGTCCGAAAACTGCGCTGACTGCCTGCGCCGAATAAAGCTCGAACGATCACTTTGCTTTTTTCATCGGCTGCCCAAACTACAGCAGTTTGGAGGTACACGTTCGGTTATAAGTTTTTCGTTTTCAATATTTTGCATTGTGCCGATTTTGATATCTTCTGGGAATCGGTAGGCGATTTCATCATCCGTGGTTCGCACACTGTATCCGCAAGGCGTCGATAGCACTTTGCACATTTGACCTTTCGCCTACAATATTTTGCCATATAGTTTTTCAAGGTTCAGCGGAAGCCGCGGTCGGCAGCTAGTAGGCGCCTTTTCTTTTCTTCTGCTGCTTGGTATAATGCGTAGCTGAATCACTGGCGTAAAACACAGCGGTCACTATCTGTAATTTTTCAGTTTTTCTGCGACTCTGTGGAAGACACCGTTCCAGTGACTGCGGCGATCGACGTGGATTCGCCTTGGCTTCCACCGCAACCATTGACGTCGTCCGCAGCTACCACGAGAAAGCGTACGGGCCACCTGAGTGATGCCGACAGTGAGGACACGCTGATTTACTCTACGGCCAGCGACAAAAGCTGCGATGAAGGCGACTTCGTGCCTGTGACAAGGCGGCAGCGATAAAGAAGACTAGTGATGCCGTCTCCAACAACAAGTGAGAATGGGACGACGACGCGAGAGCCCACAATGTACACAAATTCTGTTTGTGCCGGTCAATGCGGCTCATAGTCTCAACCGGCTCACTCGTCAAGTCACTTCTAGGTTTCTTGAGGAACTCGCCCAGGGAGAGATCGCGGACGTGCAGATCAATGGCCGTAAGAATATCCTCGCCCATAGACGTCACTCAACGAAGCACATTGGAAGTGCTGAGCAACGTCAAGATGTTGGATAACATCAATGTTCACTCATATATACCTGACGGCCGCGACTCTACGACAGGCGTCATTTACGACGTCGACACTTCCATCAGCGAAAGTGACTTTGCTGCTCTCATCAAACCGGTGTCTGCAGAACTTACTATACTGCAAACTCATCGCCTTGGCAAATCACGCTGCGTGAAGCTCGTGTTCAAGGGTGACAGCCTTCCATCGCAAGTCAAGGTCGGCTATTTTCGACACATAGTGCGACCCTTTGTACCGAAGCCCTTCAATGCCGGAATAGTTATAGATTAGGACATGTCAGTGCTATTTGTACAAACCTGGCTGTGTGCTCGCTATGCTCATAATCACATAGCGCTGACGCTTGCCAGGCAGAACTTCGAAAATGTCGAAACTGTCATGGCCCTCACAAAGCATCGTCAAAAGATGGCCCAATCATGAAAAAGGAAATGCAAGTGTTGAGGCAAACGGTCCGGGATGGCTCAACTCACAGGGAGGCCGCTGCTCAAGCACGACGCCGGCAGTCTCGTCGCCGTAGGCCCCTGAGCAGACCCAGTGCTGAAGCAAGGACTGAACCTCACCAAACGACTGCCGGCATACCACCTCAAGAGTTCAGACACGCCGACAACAAATCCTCCAACCAAGACAAGAGCATCACCGGCTCGCGTCAAGCATGGCCAGCGCTGCCAACGATAGACCCAGCGTTTGAGCCACCGCATCGCTCGTCTACAATCACTTCGGAACGAGAATGCGGTGATAGTCGCGACAAAGAAATCGTAGCTATGGTAAATGCCCTTATGAATACCATTCGTGTGCTCCTCACTAGCATTGACCGTCCGGCTGCAAAGAGTGCACTTCAAATAGTGGATGCGCTGAAGCCGGTGCTATCAAGTCTGGAAAGGCGTCATGGCTCCACCTCTGCAAGCCTTCATGAAGATGTCAAAGGAGCTTCGATATTTCAGTGGAATGCCCAAGGCCTCAAGCCCCGCATTTCTCATGTCTGACGATATGTGTTTAAAAACCAGTTTCCAATTATTGATATCTGTGAGCCAAGGGTATACAATGCAATACGACTATCCAGGTACGAAGCCTTCAAGTCCGCTACCTGCAACGAACAGAGTAATGTCCTTGTATATATCAGATGCGACCTTACCTATATCTAGCACCGAGTAGCACCTCACGATGACAACCAGTATGTCTTCTTGACAGTTAAACGTAGAGACCTCAATTTCACACTTGTAGGCGCATATATATCACCTTCAGACCATTTTAAACCTGAAAGATGACGTGCACTGTTAACAGCCACACCTGGACCATGGATCATCACCGGAGATTTCAACGCTCACCACCCACTATGGGGAAGTCAGAAGACAGACAGTCGCGGAAGGCAAGTATTCTCCTTTGCTCTGGAGCAGCAGCTGCTTTGTGTAAACGACGGAAGTCCAACGTTTCTACGGTGAACGACATACAGCAGCTGCCTTGACTTGACATTTGTGTCACGAAACCTAAATGGAAAGGTCAAGTGGTTCGCAGACTATGAAACTCATGGAAGCGACCACACACCAACTTATTTGAAGATCAAGGGCCTGGAAAAATTGCCAAACTACAACACTTCGACTCGCATCGACTGGACAAAGTTCAGGTCACTGACGGAAAAAAAGGTGTCAAGAAAATAAAGCGCCTCCTCTTGACACCCTCGAGGATATGATTAGAGGTGCTACTCAAGAAGCGACCCATCATATTCAACATAATTCAGAATATTGTCAATATCAAGCGGAATTGTAACGGCTCAGAGCGACTGTCGTCGCGCAGAAAGAAGATATAGGCGCACTAAGTCCATTAACGACTTGAGGGAGGCAAGGCGCCTACAGAAAAAAATTCAGCGGCGAATCATTTCACTTCAATTCTTTCGCTAGAAATATCTGTGCGAATATTTGGATCCACACAAGCCTTGGACGCAGACATAGAGGATTGTCCGTAGCCTACGAACATCGCCACATCAACATTGCCCCTTCAAGTGTCTTTCTCTCCACCAAGGCCGCATCGAAATCGAAGTAGCAGAATAATTCTGCATGAAAGTTGCCGGTCATGCGTCCGCGTGCACCACGAGCCACCTAGAAAACGCTCCAGTTTCCAGAAATTCAAGAAGGGACACCTTTTTCTCTCTAGAGGAACTACAAGCGGCCTTGACGGCATGCAAACGATCTTCATCGCCTGGTCCAGATGGGATCACGTACATGGCTCTTTGCAACCTCCTAGAATCAGCTCGACGGGCCCTTCTATCCGTGTACAACGACTCGTGGAGCAGCGGATTCATCCCTCATTCATGGGAATCCAGCCGCCTCGTCCCTGTGCCTAAACCAGGTAAATCTCCTCTGCACTTGACCTCTCATCGCCCCATCACGCTTACCAGCTTTTTCGCGAAAGTGATGGAGAGGATCATGTTGACTCGCCTAGAGTGGTACCTGGAGCGCCACGAGGTATACCCTCATGCTATGACGGGCTTTTGGCGTGGGTAGTCTGCAATTGATAACGTTATAGATCTGGTCTCATCTGTTCAGCATCAAAAAAGACTGAAACGTTTATCTGCGGCGTTGTTCTTGGACGTGAGAGGTGCATACGATAACGTATCACATGAAGCCATTCTGGATGTCATGGAAAATGTTGGATTAGGGGGTTGGGTTTACAATGGGTCCACAGCTATCTGAAAGGCAGAACTTTCTTTGTACAGACGGAGAATGGCACAACAACGCACCATTGCAACCATCGAGGTGTGCCTCAAGGCGGTGTTCTTAGCCCCACACTTTTCAATCTAGCGCTACTCGGCCTGGTTGACGCACTTCCAGAATCTGTCCATCTATCAATATATGCTGATGACATCTGCATCTGGGCGTCAGTCGTAACACGCCTTCATTTGCGTGCCCGGCTTCAGAGAGCGGCTACAATAGCGACAAAGTACCTGGAAGAACGGGGACTAGAGCTGTCATCAGAGAAATGCTCGCTTAGAGCATTCACGCATAAGGCTATCAACCCATATGTTATTAAAATCAACGGACACACGATCCACTACGTGAAGACCCATCGATTCCTCGGAGTCATAGTTGATCGCGACCACTCCTGGAGCCCTCACGTCACCCACATAAAAGCTAAACTCACCATGATCACCCCCGTACTGAGGTTTTCGGCTGGAAAAACGTGGGGGGCATCGGTACGAGCAATGCTCCAACTATACACTGTTCTGTTCCTCATTTATGGGCGATACAGCTTACCCGTGATTTGCGGGATCCGAAGAACAAACTTGCGCGTCCTCCAGTCGATCCAAGCCCAAGCCCTGAGAATATGCCATGGTCTCCCGAGATGCGCGTCTACAGCAGCGACATTCATCATTGCGCGTGATTATTCAGTCAACGCATACATCCGCGTAGACGCTTTGAGAATGCACATAAGACATTTCGCTCGGCTTCCATCTCATCACCTCGCCTCACTTCGAACTTCCAGGCCCCACTCAGCGTTCAGCGCAACTGTAGCTCAGCATTACGCAGTGCTTCCATTGCACTTCACGCATGCAGCACAGCCGCCGATACCATTATGGTGCCTACACCCACTCAAAGCCCTTCTTACAATTCCTGGCATCCAAAATAAGAAAACGTCGTCGCATCTAGCCCTGAAACAGGCCACATTACTTTTCCTGCAAGAGAAGCACAACAGACGCCTTCACATTTACACGGACAGCTCGGTGTCTTCAGTAAGCTCTGCAGGGGTGGTGGTTATTCCCGCGAGGCACATCACAATTAAATTCATAACAAACTGATTTATTGATTGATTGAACATCGCATTTGACGTCGTCGACAGCTGCAGAACTTGCAGCCATACGTGCAGCTCTGGAGTTTATAGTGAAAGAACCTTCGGGAATTTGGTCTATCTTTTCGTACTCGAAGGCATCTCTTCAATGTCTTATGTCACCCTTTTGCCGTGAACCTAATGAACAGTTAGTAGCTGAAATAAGGCTTCTTCATCACCAAACAATCGAACAACAGCACAGCATAGTGTATCAGTGAATACCAAGTCATTGCGGTATATATGGCAATGACCGCGCGGATGAGGCCGCTAGATCTGCACACGATGGTACCCAATACACAGCCATCCCGTTCTCAAGGACCGACGCAGCTACAAGACTTCGTTCGCTTGCACGGGACCTCACACTGATACAGTGGAACTCGACAGACTTCACAAACGCGCGCCTGCATAACTTGGATCCCGATCTGCAGCTTCGTCTTTCCCCAAGGATATCTCGAGCTGAGGAGACACTTCTATGCCGCTTGTGGCTTGGAGTGGCCTTCACGAACGCATACTCTTATCTCATTGGGATGGCCAGCTCTCCTACTTGCACTTATTGCAGTTGCGAAGAAATCATCGCGCACCTTCTGTGTGAGTGCACCCATTTCAACGCGCAAAGACAAGAACTCACTGCAGCTCTGGATAGACTAGACGATCGCCTTTTGTCGGAACAATCGGAACAAATAATTCTGGGTCATTGGCCGAGCCCATCCTCAGCCCAGAAGGCTTTGAAAGCTTTGCTGCGCTTTTTGCGGACAACTTGCCTCAGAGACAGACTTTAGTGTTTTATACTCCTTGATGTTGCCTTTCCTCTGTCGCAATTTTGTTGTGTAATTTCTCCCACTCTTCGCAACATTTCTTTTTAACATCTTTCAATTTCCTCACCCCTTTCCTCAGCACAGGGTAACCAGCCGGTCTAAGAACTGGCTAACCTCCCTGTCTTTCCGCTTAAACTTTCTTCCTCCTTGAATCACAGAAAAAGCCGGGGTTCTTTTGAGTAGCTGGTTTTACGGAAGAAGTCAAACACACCGTGCTCGATAGATGTCACGAGGAGGACGTCGCGCTTGTGTCAAAATCTTCAGCTTGGTTTTTCAAAGCATCCTCTCTCACAGAAACGTGCAGGGCTGTTTGCCCTTGAGCTTTGATTTCCGTTTGAACAAAAATCAGTAAAGACCTAATACTCACCTGCGGTTGGCTTTGCAGGTCTGTGTGCTGCGTACGCTGGCGTGTGATGGTCTTGATGAAGTTCAGAACAATGTCGTGAGGAAGTGACTTGAGCAGGATGGAGTATAACATTGCGGAGTAACTGTCCTCTGATACACTGGGAGTCTTGAGGGCACACATCTGGGTTCGGATGGCGTCATAAAGGCATCGAAGTGCTCAAAGATTGGTGGAGGACTGCATGGGTCGCATGTCGATGAGTCGCTGCTTGTGAGCCTGAGTTATGAAGTTGGTCTTGGCGAAGCGTTGGTTTAAAATGTCCAGGGCTTCTGAATAGCACCTTGCCGTTGCTGGAAGTCCGGCGATTCCGCGTCACCAACTCCGCCGATAGCCAATTCCGCGTCACCGGTCAAAACCGAAGGTAGATAGGTGAACCTGTCTACATCGGTGAGCGCACTGTTGTTGTGGGTCTGTTGACTTAACTGTTCCCAAAAAGACGTCCACGAAGACGGTTGGCACTAGAACTTCGTGAGGTAAATTTTTGGAAGTTGGATGGCGGGCTGGGGCGTGCGTGACACGGGTTCAGTAGGTGCTGCTGGTGGTAGTGCACGGTTCCGGGAATTTTGAAGTTGGCGTAGCCTATACTTCAGCTTAGCTGACTTGGTGCAGCCGTGGCCTCATGGCAAAGTGTCCGCTTCGGCTGCGGGAGGTCGTAGGCTCAATTCCCGCGGCCTACCGATACCCACCGGTTTCTGCAAAATGGGGCAAGCACTTCCCCGGCCTAGCATTTTGCTATTCAGTGGTGACGTCGCTTGGGAAAGGAGCCTGCGCCTTGAAAACCCTTAGAAACACACGTGAGCACAAAACGTGAGACTTGCTAGAGAGGGGGGGGGGGGATCTAGTGGCTTTGAGTCATATGTCTGTTGGCTTCGTCCCATGTTTCAGCACCGCTTGTAGAAAATCGAGGCCCCCATATAGAGGAAAGAAGGGGTTTATTTACAATAAACCGCAGCCCGACTCCGTGGGTTGTCGCTGTAGCACATGATTCCAAGGCGAGCTTTCCTCGTTCTATTCTTCGTCGATCTTCTAAAAAACCTGGCAATACCCGCGTCGCTTTGCTGGCCTACGACGCGTAGAGCCATGCACCGAGGATCTTTTCTTCGGAAAAACGTCTAATATGAAGTTTCTGTATTGTTATAAGTGGCACGTTGCTTTCGTTCACAAAACGATCGCATGAAGACAGTAGATGTTCTGTTTTCTCGTCACTATCGCACGACTCACATCTGTAGCTATCCACCGTTCCTATGGGAAAAGAGTACGCCTTCGTGAAAACTACTCCTAACGACAGGTGGCGCAGTGAAGTTGCATCCCGACCATTGCGGATTGGGCAGTGTGGCTGCAGGGTGACCTAGCTGCTGAAACAGCAGGACAACACTCTGTAGTGTGACTGGGTCTACCGTCAGAGGCATACCAGTGGTCAAGGCGCATGCATTCGTTCCTACAGAAGGAGAGCGGGGTTCTTTCACTATGCTGCTGAATGTCGGCTTGTAGTCACTGAATGAGCTCATCTTTGAAACCTGCAGTGTTCAGCTTCTAGTTATCAAAACTTCTCGCACATGACGGCAATTCCTAGGTGCAACTTTAGCACTGGGTGGAGATGCTGTCACGCAGTTCCAGGCATGATGCTCTGGAAAGCCGACTGTAGGTTGGCATTCATGTACGGAACACTGCCTTGTCAAGCAAGTCCACGAGCAAGCACACCCAGTTGCACACACGGCGCCAAGCGACCCACTGGAAACGTTCCGATGAGAACGAAGACAAAAACGACACACTGGGTGCTTAAGGGTTAAGCCTGCCTTGATTACCGAGTCATGCTAAACGTGCCGAGTCATTAGAGTAAACAAAAGAAGACAATTTATTTAGCCCAGAGAAATAACAAACGGCTCTACATGCAAATCACTGTGGAGTCAAGATAACAAAGGATCTTAGGAGCAGGAATTATTGGAAAGCAGCCAGAAACTCTCTCTGGTACTTCTTCATAAAAGGAAAAAGAAAAACAAGGATGATGATGATATATGTTGTTGAATTGCGCAAGGGCCATTGATGGCCAAAGAGCGCCAGGAAATGATATCGGATTGGAGCAATGGTTATGTTAAATGGCTGTAAAAGGGCCTAAAATTCTGTGCTCTAAAGGTGCGTAAGAGATATATTTATTAAAATTATGAAAGTGAAGTGAAGCATGCCTGGTGAGAATGAGTCAAGTTATCATGACACCACAGAATAGGAGTTTTATATTAGCACCGATACCTCGCCAGCGCCTTTGGTCTCAAGGGCCGCGAGACAGGTGCTCTCTTTGGATGTAGCAGCCGCAGCAGCAGCCTCCTTTCAGAGGCCGCGCTACCGATCACTTGAGTAGATAACATTGAAAGTATTTACTTCCTCTAAGAATGCAACAATGCATTATATTTAAAAAGAGGTTCGCGACCAATAAACATAGCTGGATGAAGGGGTATGTGTTCCTTGTACGCTAGTGCAAAATGTTTTTTCCCTTAAGCCTCTAGCCCAGAGCATTCAAGGAGTATGTGGAGTACGGTAAGTGGACGGCCACATCTGTGACAGCTGGGTGGGTCACCACCGGACAAAAGGTGTGTGTGCGTGCTGTGTGTGTGTCCTATTCTAAGCCGACGGAGCCTGACCTTTGTACGGCGCGTTTTCGACATGGGTGGCCAGTTACCGAGGTATGGTTTGATCAAGTGTAACTTGTTATGCGTTATGTGTAACTTGTTATGAGTAGATCCCATAACTTCTGCCAGTAAGCCCAGAGGTTTTTTCGTATGTTTGGTTTTAAGTCCGTTATATGGACATCAACTGGAGAGTTGGCTGTGTTTCCGTTGATTGACGTGGCGAGCTGGTCAGCCAACACATTTCCTTCGACCTCGCGGTGTCCTGGCACCCAGCACACGACGATATGTTGCTTGGAAGCATAGGCCGTGCAGAGTATTGAATAGAGGGATATAATTATAGGGTTTCTGTGTATTTTTAGATTTTTCAACGCTTTTACGACACTCAGGGAGTCTGTGTATATAACAACCCTTGGCGTATTCAATTCTTTGATGTGTTTACCAGCTACGAATAACGCGTAAGCCTCGGCTGTGAAAATGCTTGTGCTGGTGGACAGAACGCCTGCATCCGAGAAGGTTGGGCCGACCGCCGCATAGGACACGTCTGTATGGAACTTGGACGCATCAGTATAATATTCTGGACAGTCATATTTATGTTGCAGCTCTAAGAAATACATCCGAATGTGTATGCGGGAGGCATGCTTTGTGACAGCTACGAAAGATGTGTCAGAGTCTATAACCTGCCACTGCCATGGCGGGAGCCGCAGAGCGGGGGGGGGGGGGGGTAGGGGGCTGAGGTGGTATTCAGCCTGTGGGACATCCGTTTCTTCAGCTAGGTCTCTAACAAGCAGCGAGAAAGGGCATGTCGTTGCGGGCCGATTGCAAAAACGTTGAGAGCTGGACAGGTCGTTGATAGTGGATTATGCGGGTCGCTCACTGTTCGCAGTTACTTTAAGGGAATATATGAAGGAAGAATAAGTTCTCTGCAGATGAACTGACCCCTCGTCCGATTCCACATAAAGGCTTTCAACTGGGCTTGTTCTAAAGGCGCCTGTGGACTGGTGAATGTCTTGATGATGAACAGGATCCAACATTTTCAGAGCGCTTGGCGTGGCAGAGTGATAGACTATTGGCCCATACTCAAGGCGTGAGCGTATAAGGCTTCTATACAGATTCATGAGGCACTTTCTGTCGCTGCGCCATGTTGTTCGTGACAGCACCTTTAGGATGTTCATTGTTTTCAAGCATTTATTTTTAAAGAGTTTTATGTGTGGTACAAAGGTTAACTTCACATCTAAAATTAAACCTAGAAACTTATGTTCAGTGCTTACGGGTAGACGCTCACCCTTAAAGACCACTTCAGGATGAGGGTGCAAGCCTCTTTTTCGTGAAAAGAGGACACATGTGCTTTTCTGCGGGTTCAGTTTTACCCGTTTTCATCAGACCAATTGGATACCTTGTTAAGGGCAAGCTCAACCTGCCGCTCACAGATCCCAAGAGAACACAATTGAAAACCTATCTGCACATCGTCGACATATGTTGAATAAAAAATATTACGTGGGATGTACAGACGGAGAGAATTCATTTTTCTAATAAGGAGCGTACAGCTTAGCACCCCACCCTGTGGCACTCCGGTTTCCTGTACAAATGGTCGGGACAGAAAATTGCTCCCTCTAACACGGAATGTACGATCAGACAGATAGCTCTCAATGACACTGAACATATTACCGTGCATACCTATGTGTGAGAGGTCTCTCAATATTCCAAACTCAACGTAGTATCATTGGCCTTCTCCATGTCGAGAAACAAAGATAAGAAAAACTGATTATTTATTTATTTACTTATTTAACAATACTGTAGGCCTTCTTCAGACCCATACAGGAAGTGGGCATACATCATCACAAACATCATGAACAAAAGCATACATTATGAACAAAAGCCTCACGTATGTGTGCCTCGATACGTATAAGATGATCGGTGGTAGATCGGCCTTCTCTGAACCCACGCTGGTATGCGTCGAGCAATTTCTTTGTTTTTAAGTAGTGGAGCAAGCGGCAATTGATCAATTTTACAAATAGTTTTCACAGGCAGCTTGTTAACGCTATAGGTCTGTAACTTGATACCGTAGAGGGATCCTTTCCCTGCTTCAAAATTGGAATTATAACAGCCTCCTTCCAGGAGGAGGGGATCACACCTTAAAACCATATGCGATTATAAAGAAAGAGGAGGGGTTTTTTTGTTTCTGAGGGTAGTTCCTTCAGCATCGCGTACATTACGATGTCAGAGCCTGGGGTAGATGTATCACAGCAGCTGAGTGCTGTTCGCAGTTCTGCTAAGCAGAATGGTTCATTATATGCCTCATTTCTTGCGGATTTTCTTTCTAACTTTTGTTTTTCTATTCGTGTTATGTAATTCTGGAAGGTTTCGGGGTAGTGTGAGGTGCTCGATATGTGTTCGAAATGTGTGCCAAGAAAGTTTGCTGGGTCCTCCAAGCTTTGCCCGAGGCTATTTACTAGTGGAAGGGAATACGTTTGTTGGCATTTAATCTTCTTTACCTTATTCCACACTTTTCCCTCATCTGTGTATGAGTTGATACTCAATATAAACTTTGTCCAGCTCTCTCGTCTAGCTTATCTACGCGTTATCCTTGCCTGCGATTTGACCCGCTTGAAATTTTCCAGGATTTCTTCTGTTGGGAAATCGCGAAGCAACGCCCATGCTTTGTTCTGAGTGGTCCGTGCTTTCCTGCATTCGTTGTTCCCCTATAGGACTCGCCGTTTGGAAGACATGCCGCTTGTTTTGGCAATACATTTAGTTGCGGAATCAAGTATAAAAGCTGCAAAATACGTGACAGCGTTATCTATGGCCAGGGCAGACGGCTCAGTCCACGTCATGTGTGTAAGTATTCTATGCCCTTCCCAGTCAGCTGAGTCAATCTTCCATCGAGGAACCCGCGGGGGTAGCTGATCTTTTTTCGGCGCACTCAGGATGATTGGGAAGTGGTCACTCCCACAAGGGTTTTTCAGAACGTTCCACTTAAAAACAGGTAAAAAGGATGGTGATGAAATGCTAAGATCTATGAAGGAGTACGTGTTGTTTGTAAGGCTAAAATACGTAGGCTCCTTTATATTTAAAAGACATCAAGTAGTAAGAGAAATAGAGCTGCTCAATGAGACGTCCTCACGCGTCACAGTGAGCATCGCCCCACAGGACATTGTGTGCATTAAAATCACCTAGAGCTAGAAACGGCTCTGGTAGTTAATCTATTAATGATTCTAGATCACGTCTGTGTAGCTGTTGATGTGGTGGTATGTACACAGTTTATTGAGAAAGTACGGTTCGAATGGCCACTGCCTCAAGGGCCGTTTGGAGCTTCAAATGCTGGCATGCTATACTTCGATCAGCTATAATGCCCACACCACCAGATGGTACGACAGCATCCTCCCGGTCTTTTGGGAAAATAATATATTGCCGTAGGAAGTCCTTGTGCTTGGGAGTTAAGTGCGTTTCTTGCACACATAGCACTTTCGCGTTAAACTTACTCAGAATTTCCTGGCCGTCATCTAAATTTCTAAGCATTCCCCTTACGTTCCACTGTATGATTTTGTCCATAGTAGACAAAAAGAAAAAGTGATGTGTGCAGAGAAGACAGGGATTAGCTCATTTTACAGGGCCTCTGTTAGGCCCTGTAATCAGCGTTTTGTCTTTTTGAGGGCAGTCGAGAGAAGCTCGCCACTGCTTCGGCGCTTCCTGCGCCGTTTGGTTTGAACTGGTGTCCATCGCCTCTTGCGAGGCACTGGACGCCCGCTCTACAGAGCGATGTGTGCGTCACTTAGACTTCGCCTCAATCGACGAAGTCTTTGTCCCCACCGAGCTGGGGGTCGATGAGGCCCCCTTGGCCTCGTGATTGTTCTGGGTGCTGCCAGAGCTTGTAGAGGTAACTGGTGTGGACAGGCTGAATGTGGGCAGGGCAGCGTTGGCTGCTCCCGCCGTAGGGGCTTGTGGCGTTGGCCTCGGCACTCTAGGTGCGGTCCGGGCAACTGCCAAGGGCCTTTGTGGTGCCGCCTCTCGTTGCACCACTTCGGCGAAAGGTGTTTTTAGTGCCAATGATGACGAGATCCGTTGTCTTGCTTCTCTGAATGTGATATTTTTCTTAACTTTTATAGTTATTATTTCTTTTTCTTTTTTCCAGACTGGGCACGCTCTGGAGTATGTGGGGTGACTACCTTCGCAGTTAGCGCAGAGGACCTCGTCATGACTACATTCATCAGCACTGTGGCCGGTTCTGCAACACTTAGCACACATCAGCTGCCTTCGGCAGCTCTGGCATGCATGACCAAATCGCTGGCATTTGAAACAACGCCTCGGGTTTGGAATGAAGGATCAGACATGGAGTTTTATATAGCCAGTTTCGAGAGTCCTAGGTAAAGTGGTTAAGTTGAAGGTGGGTATCAAGTGCTTTGTTGCTATTTTGTTGTTACGTCTGATTTTGATGCGCTAGACATGTATTACACCTTGGTCCTTCCATCCATCAAAGAGCTCTTCTTCACTCATTGTCATCAAATCTTCGTCCGATACCACGCCCTTCACTGTATTCTTGGTACGGTGTGCGCTCACAGATACGGGATGTTACCAAAGGCTGTAAGGTGCGAAGGTGCGAAAGTTTATTGTACTGTTCCTTGTCTTTTATTACGAGAAGCAGATCGCCACTTCCCGTCTTCGTGGCCTTATAACCGGTTCCAATGGTCTCTCTCAAGCACTTGGCCACAAGGAAGGGTGAGATTGCTCTAGCTTTTGTAGATGATTGTTCGCAGTGGAGGACATGGTATTTTGGGAACGTTTCGCTGTTTTTGGGCCAAAGTAGTGAAGTTGCGTCGGTGCGTACCCTTTTCGAGGCACGATCAGTTAGAGAGGGGATCGAGGATCCCATGGGAAAATGTGGATTTTTCGGTAGCGGCGCCTACCACCCACCACGGAGTCCAACAATGGGACGTGGCAGAGCATGTGGGCATGTCTGCGCAACGCCAGCAGTACGCAGTTACTATAACCCAATATGGTTTGCCCTAGTTTGGATAGTCACACAAGGTTAACCCTTGCCGCCAGGAAAAACAGAAGTAAATTGAAGAGAGGAGGGAGCAGGGAAGATTGAAAGGAAATGAGAAGTAAAAATAAACGCAAAATTAGAAGGCTACAGAGTCATTTCATTCCTCGTCGATGAAAAAACATGCAAAACAAGCGGCCAGAAAAAGCTTTAAAGAGGCCTGGTAAATAACATTTTCTGAGAGTTTTGTTCCCTTTCACATGTCCTATGCAGGCCGAAACGAATGAAGTAATAAAAAGTGACCGAATAAAGCTAAAGAAAAAAATTACGTTGGCATGACAATGAAGAAACAATTGTTTCTAAAAAAAAAGAGCGATTTGTGGAATAATTAGCGTGATAGGTTCGAATGAGCCTTGTGGCTTGAAAAAGAAAATTAACTACGGCTTCACTGAGAAGTAGGCCAAAGAATCAAGCAGATGTGCTGGCTCTCTTGCTTATGACTGAAGTACAAGACTGATAACAGGAAATTTACTGCTGAAAGAATCAAGATAATGAAACAGTAGATATTCTTCTGCAGATGACATATACTGCTTGTGTTGCCATAGTTCACTTTGCAACTTTCGCATTCGGGAGATATCTGATCTCAGATGCCATACTAATATACCTGATGGTAATAAGTGATGAAGCTTTCGAGCACAATGCGGTCACATTTTTATTAGTTTTCAGCACACTGCTCACGAGAGTATTTCAGCAGATGTCGAATAAAAAGCGTGACAATTTTTTCAAAAAAAATGTGTTTACTTTAGTTTTTTTTCATCACGTTTGAAAAACGTCCTTTAATAGATACGAATAGTTAGTTCATTTGGTATATAGTAGCAAATCTTAATTAATATCTTTCGCTTTAATCATGAAGCGTGGCGCCAATTTCATCCCAGGCGGAAATATTCAAGCTACTATAATTGTTGTGCCCTTTGATTTTATTTCACTGCTTTGTTACAACATATTCTAATTTTTTTTTCATCAGGTACCTTCAGCTAGTCTTCGTTAACGGCCCACCCTAAGAAGGAGGAAGTTACTTCGCAGGCTTTTCCGAATACCAACTTTCACACAGGGATCATGATAAATCACGGCTTGTCAGAACTGCATAGACCATTGCAGGAATGAACTGAAACCATGCACCTACATGTTTTATAACCAGGTACTTTCCTCTGTATTTCAATTGCAAAAAAAACAAGTAATAATAGTAAGCATGAGCAGCCGAAAATTGACTATGAGCAATGCGTACGCCCTGCTTAGAGGATTCATAGTATGAATAACAATGACCCGAGTCCCACGCCACTGGGTATTGTTTAGCGACACTATTTTTGGTCTTCATTCATAGCGAGTCTCCGACTCATTGCTGCAGTCACGCGAAGTCTCGCTTTATCACACGGACGAATCAGAAAGCCATTACGGCGGGGTGCGTGCAGCCGTGAATAGCATCCGTGAGACGACAATATCCTTATGCATAAGACTGGTTCCCAACTACTCTCCGAGTCGTCAGACAGGTTCTTTTCTTTTTCTGTTTGTTTGTTCAGCGTGGTAAAGTGTTTTGCTTACTAGAAATAAAAACTCAGGATCAAAACAATGTAACCTAACCTGCATGTAGGTTACTGGCTGCTTCTCCAATACTGGTCTCGTGGTCTGTGGACGTAAAGCACCAGGTATTAAGTTATTAGCTTCGTTAACCTTATACCTGCGATGGCAGTATGAGTAGCATGCATATTGAATTGAATTAAATTGGGTTTATTGCGCAACAATGTTGCGAGAAGACTAGGTGGTAAAGCTTGATTGAGCAGCTTACCTGGCCACTTCACACACTGACACCTTACAGCGGTTGAAAGCATGCCATATACATAATGCATGAACAGAACAGCAAAAAGTGTAAACGAACATGTTAAAAAATAATGAACAAGGGTATGATGTGAACGTTCGAAAAACCAAGAAAAAAAATTTCCGTAGTGTTGAAAAAAGCAAAAAACGAAAAACAAAAAAACAAATGAACCTATGAGCGAAATCAATCACACAAATATGTTACATAGGCTTTTCAGCGACGGAGTGGATTCTTAAGATCATTTTTTTATGTAACCAATTTAAAATAGTCGGTAAACTAACCTGTTGCATTGTATGATCGTATACAGTTCTGGTTTTGTTGACAATCCAAGGACAATCTCATTCTAAATGACGTAATTTTAAAAAATACCTATGTTGCAGTAAGGATGCCATTTGTATTAAACAGTCATCATCCTAAACTTTTCCCAGTCAATACATGCGACAAATTATATTAGTACAAATATTTAATTTTTATTGTACTATGCTGTGTGAACAAAGGAGCAGTATGCCAAAGATATGGCACCCTGGAAATAAGGCGTATAGCTCTTTTTTTGTAGTACCACGATTCGGTAAAGATTTCTCGCTGTAGTGGTCCCAAACACAACAATTTCACATCAAACCACAAAAAAAAGATAAAATTACGTAACATATTCCTAATAGATGTAGGAAGATCAGTGCAATGGAGGTGCATATTACCTGTTGCTCTGCGTAATTTCCAAAGTGATTCACTCGGTAAATTCATGACATAGTTTCAGAACAATATACGCCAAGTTATTTTAAAGGCAGCAGTATTTCTATTTAAATAATGTTCAACTTGTTGGGGCTTAGATGAAATTGTTTATTGCGCGGATGAAATATTACTGCCTTTGTTTCTCCTACGTTACTCTTAGGATTAATAGTTGTCGCCCAGTTGTGTATGCTTGCAAGCGCCTTATTGTTTTAGTATGACATTTCAGAACCTAAGTCACCATCAAAAATTATGGCTGTATTGTTTGCAGTAATTACGCTACCTACAGTAAATTACGCATATAAAGACACCATCACTTGTGTTCCTGAAAAAAAGTAAAAATGAGAATATTTTATCCGAGAAACAAAGTATTGTAATCATCTACACAATAAAATCGTGCAATTATTACATATAAATTCACAGTTTTTTCACAAACACAAAATAACTAATGTGGTAGCAAGACACTGGAATGTCATATTAATATAATATGTGATTTAACGTCCCGACACTACGATATCATTATGAGAAATACCACAGTAAAGGTCTCCGGAAATATTGACCACTTGGGGTTCTTCAATGTCCACCTGGATTTAAGTGCAAAACCGTCGAACCTCTTCGCCTCAATCGGAAATGCAGGCGGAAAAGTTGCGGTTCGAACTCGTAACCTTCGGGTTAGCATTGGAGCGCCATAACTGCTATACCACCGTAACAGGGCACGCTGGAATGTCATATGATGAGAGACTATCGGGTCTTTCTTTTAGCAAACACGTGAGACAGGTGTGCTGCAGCGTAAAACGTGAACTTCTTGTGGTCAATGGTTTCAACGCAAGCATTTTGTTAAAAGAGTTAGGCGTAGCAGCCAGCAACCACGTCTTTTGGGGCACAGGTCTCAATTCACTTCAGCCAGAGGGCTGCACTCACTCAGTTGGTCCGCAGCACGGGGCGTTTTAATGTAGAGCGTAAAAGTGGTGTTGAGTGGGGAGTTGTATGTACAAATTGTGTGTAAACGTCTTTCTCGTAACTCATATACACATCATATATGATGAAAAAGATTTGTGCCACTATTCTAACGGCATGTCGATCCCGATCTCCAAAATTACTTTCTCGATGCCCCTTCTGAATTGTAGTTTTGGTTTCACGGTTAACATTCAGCACAGAACCATGTGGGTAACATAAAAAAACAATTCTTCACACTTACAACGCCTGCAGCAGCTTACTAAAATACTTAATCTATGGTAGCAAATTAGGCTAAATGGAACATTTTAATCGTGGTCAGTGTACAAAAAGGACAAAAACACAAGAAAAAAAAAGAGACACTAGAGACACAGCACTTGTAACGTGCACTTTATTTTGTTTTAGGGACGAAGCTTCTTCAGGCGTGGGTCGTACATCTCGTGTGCGTAGTAATCACCTCTCGTCTAAGTCCTTGGAATGTCCGCTGGATGGCGGTACTTGTGATGATGAATATATGATGAAAATATGCGAGATGCTGAGAACCTGGAGTGTGCACTAGAGGCACGGACGTACGGACGGAAAGACATACGGACATGCACACAGACGGACGGACGGACGGACGGATGAACGGGCGGGCAGACAGATAGACAAACAGACCAACAAACAGACAGAGAGACAGACAGATGGACTGACGGACGCAGTGAGCGGATGATGCACGGTTTGCCGATAAAACTTCGAATCTTCGCCCCTCTCATCATCATTCACTCTGTGGATATACTGTGATTTTTTAATATCATACTATACCGTTATTCAGGTGTACTGAATTTCTAAATGTTACCATTTTCAATCTTCGCCAATCTGTTTCTTGAGATCTGTTTAGCTGTTTGTTTGGTGGCTTATACTGTTCTCGTTGTTGCTTATGATGTGCCTAGAATGTCGTGGCACATGACCAGCCAACTTATGTTATCCCCTGGTATCATTTATTCGTCAAAGTCGCCAACGCCACCATCCGCATCACCTCTGCCGGATTCATCCTCTCTTCTATGGAGGGTGTGGGGTGTCGGGCCGTCGCTGTCCGAGTGGTACTAGCTTAATTACTGCGCCTTTTGTGGCCCTTCTCGTTGAACTAGAAGGTATGCTCGTGTCGCGTATGTTGAGTTCCTTTATGTGCGCCATCGTCCACAGGTATTTGAGTATGATTTTGCCATTCCAAAAGTTTTCAACTGTGTGGTTCAGGACTTTGCCTGCTTCGGTAAAGACCCATTCCTATGTGAAATTGATAATGGTCATCGTGGAGCAAGTGATGATTATTCGCAATAAAGCTGCGAACAATGTTGTGGCGGATTTGTTTTTGCTGTCGTTGTTTCCACTCTTGCAGACGCCATTCCGAATCCGATGAGATCATCTGTCAGGACACTCCTATTAATGGCAGTGGTATACAAAGACAATTTTGGAGCCTTGTCCTCGCACTGAGTTTTGTTACTAGCCACAGAACGAATGTTGCTGAAAACCATACCATTAATTTTATTCTTGCCCACTCGAGCACAAGAATAGAGGCCCAAGATTGTATGTGCTAACAGAGCCTATAGCTTTAATGCCGCCACCTTCTAAACGTGTGAGCGAAGTTACGTGCATTTCTTCGCCATGCACATAGGACTGTACAAATGAAGGTTTGTGCAAACTATGAACGTGGTTTATATCTATCATGATTATTAGCGATTTTTTCTACCAATTCATTCCTAATATAGTTGGTCGAAAAATTTGGGGCTCACTGTTTCCGAGTTGAGTTAAGTTGAATAAACTTTATTTCTACAACGGTTGTTCCTGTGCCCGGGGCTAGGCTGCCAGGGACACATCGTTCGAGGAACATCTTCCGAGGTCCTCAGCGACGGCCCTGGCCCGCTGGATGGCCTACACCTGGTCTTCGAGGGCATCGCCGAGAAGGGCGGCTTGCCATCGCTCAGCCAGGCGCCCCATTTTGGAGGGTCCCTCAGTTGACGTCATCCTTTCTCGTAACTTATCTTCATCTCTTGCGCATTGCCAAAGTACATGTGCCATATCGACCCATTCGTGCGCGCGCCACGGGCAGCCAGGTGACGGGTGCAGTGTGGGCCATAGGTAGTGCAGATGGTAAAGTTGGTGAACGTGCTCGTCTGCAGCCTTCTCAGGTCCACCACCTGCAATCGGTCCAGGCGCACGTGGGGTCGCGGAAATTTCACCTGGTGTTTCCTATAACGCTCAAGCACATCGTGGTACGCGGCAGGAAATTCTACTGCATAGCTCTGTTGTTGCCTTGCTGCTTCTGCACCAACTTCAGTTGCGGCAACAACGGAGGTGGTAGGGGTGGTAATTGCGGCAGTGCCGTTGCATGTGGCCATAACCGCGCCTCGGCCGATGCTCCTCCCAACCACGGTGACGGCATCTCCCTAGTGGCTGAGTCGCCGCCGGTAAGTTGCCTCGAGACGAGGTGGGCGCGCTCGTTATGGTTGGGCGGGATGCCGGTTAGTCTTTGGCTGTTGTCGTTGCGGCTGCTAGTTTCACGACTGTTGGTGTTGATAGTCGCAATGTCCCCCATGTGTATTCTTGTGTAATGAAGAACCACGGTGAAGAAATACAGTGGCTGAAATCGCAAACCTAGTTATCGCAAACAAAAGAACGCGCGCTGTCACGCGTACGTTTTGGTTGTCACTCACAGTATTGGACAGATAAGCCAACGAGCGTAGCTCAGTGAAGAGCCAAACTAACGAGGGCCGTGATTCGTTTATCGGAAGCGTGTAACATCAGTAGCGTTCGCTCTAAACTCGCATACAACTACAACGCCACAACTTAATCTGACGTTTGGTTCAACGGCACCACATCGGCGAGGTTACACAGCTCCGTGGCGGATCACGTGCGGTTATGTTTCACCTGCCCCACTTGCGTTGCGGCAGCTCACGCTCCGGCAGCTCACGGTAATTGAGACGCAATTGATTACGTTGAGAGTCATGGAGAAGTATAGCTTTCACCCTAAAATAGTTACCAGAATCATCATACTTAGTCTCCCCATCTTTCTTCCTACACATGCAACAAACGTCGGAACGCTGGATGCAAAGTTAATTTCTCTCAGTTTTCTAGCGTAATCGGCTTCGTTGCTACTTCACGTAGCAAGTTCAGGAAATATTTCTGGAAGACCACATAAGCTGAGGCTCGGTATATACGTAGTGTGCACGAAACGAACAATACGTACAAACCCCGTCAGAATGCGTTCCCCGGGGTCAATAGACAGATTCAGTTGTGCGTCTACAGCAGTCGTACGGACGCAGTCTGCCAATGAAAATGGCTAGCAGGCTGCGTCCGTTCAGCGGCCGAGAACACGTGACTAATGGTGTCATCCATTGGCAGATTCGAAGCACTTCCGGTAATATTTTATTCTTCTCCATGCAGAGCAACTCTATTCCTTTTGCAGATCGACAGTGCTCCCTGTATGTTAAATTAGAATACCTGGAGCAGCTCCCTCACCACAACCACTACTCAGGGCAACTTTTAAATGCGAAGCATTTCTTAGCAAACTTCAGTGACTTTGAGCGTTTCTATTTATCTATCTATCTATCTATCTATCTATCTATTTATCTATATATCTATCTATCTATTTACCTGACGACGAATTTTAGCTCTCCTGGTCGTTTAGCTCTCCTATGGTATCGACACAAAACTTGGTATGGCATAACATGATTGTTAGGCGAGCATAACTGACTAGTTATAACATGAAAATCATGTCACCTATGCCACTATTTTTGTGATTTACATTTTATGGTCTTGCGGCTCTTGTAGTGGTTTCGTTCACATGACATGTTGCAAAACTGGCATGGTTTTACATGACCGAATGGCGAACACAAAGAACACTCTAACATAAAAATCATGGCATACGTGTCATGTAACGACGTGACTATATATTGCTACGCTCATGATGCTGTTGGGACTCCGGGTCCTGCCGGTCTCGTTTTCGGTAGCTGGTCCCGTCGCAGGATCCATCGTCCGACAATTCAGCGAGAAGAAGCGCCCGAACGAACGACAGAGATTTATTTACATGTTGAGAAGTCATCAACTGATCCAAAGAGAAAAGAGAGAGAGAGATACAAAACGTCTTTGGCATTTTATAGCGCCGCGTTTCCAACACTGGGCGCATTGTCCGCATCGTCAGCCAATATGGTGGCCCCAGCACCTCGGCCACGAGGGAGGGGAAATACACCTCACAACACATGGAGGGGCACAACCTAACACGATGCCCAAATATGGTCACGACGCCCTAAAAATGCCCAAACATGGTCATGAACGCACAGCTGATTCCGGAATTCTCCCGGCGAGAAGGAGGAGTCTGAATGGGGAGGTGGGGGTCGACGACACAGTCGGTCAAGAACCGGTTCTCCCCGCAACTCCTCTTGCTTGGTTCCCTAGCGCAAAACCAGTGCGTTGACCTTTGTTTCCGCTTGGCTGCAAGGCCGTCTCAGGTGCAGGCTATCCCGGGAATGCGTCGACGATCTCCCAGAGGGGTTCGCAAACCTTCGGAGAATCCCAACGCTGGGGCCAGTCGTAACAATGCGCTTGCGGCGATTTCGCTAGCTTCATATATGCAAAATTTGGTATGATGGCAAGTGAATAGATGACCAAAGAATGTGACGGGTGCAAACATGATAATTGTGAGGTGTGCGTCATATAAAAACATGACTACATGCCATACTCAAGGGGCCGATACGTTTCGACGTAAGCCGGCGCATGTGCGCGCTGGTGTTCGTTTTGTCGCGTCATGCTTGTGTCTCTATGCCAGGCGCCGTTTTTGTGCTGCGTTGCGCTGATGCATGCGCGTTCGAGTGCGCTCGGCGTCCCTCCGTCATGAAAAGAGGCAGAGGCAATGTTGTTTGGGTAACTTTGTTTCACACCGGTTGCCGCTGGGCAGCGCCGACGGACAATGGCCACGCCGGTCGCGCCTTGCGTCGGACTCTAGAGTGCTCTCGTTTTGCTAGCGTAGCGTTGCTGCGCCCAGCGTGCACGCGCGTCAAGTTTACGTGAGAGTATATTGCGCCCTTCATGAAGCACTCGTGGCCATTTCGCTACTTCCACATAAACCAAATTTCGTGTCAGGTGACGTCAATGGATTACGACGGTATATGACTGGTGCAAACATGATAATCATGACACGCGTGTCATGTAAGAACACAACAACATAAAATGCACGTGATGTGCTCACTGCCATCTCGCCAACTACTAAATTTGGTATCACGGGACTCAATAAACGAAGTGGGTGAATGACACGTCCAAACACAATAGTCATGGTATCCTCCTCATGCAAAGCATGACTACATGCTACGCTCATAGCGTGCTGACTATAGTTTTGCTAGCTCTGCATATACTAAATTTGACATCACGTGACGTGAATAGGCGGGGAAGGTAAACGACACGTTCAAACGTGATAATCATGGCATGGAAGGCATATAGGGCATAATTTACCTCCGCCTTGTAATGTTGCGCTGATTTCAAAGTGTAAATAAACCTTCCTCAATCGTGCTTCGCATACCATAAATGCCCACTCTACGTGGGATCTGCTATTTTTATCTACTCCACGAAAATCAGAGGATTGGGCTGGAAGTCGCAAGCACCCCGGGCCTTCAAACGGCGCAAACTTTGAGCGTGCCAACGGACGCTGGTCACGTCAGAGCTCACGTTTTTCTAGCGTAGAGTTGCTGTGGGCAGGTCGCCCACTCCACTGGCTTAGTCATGGAAGAAGAGAGACGTGTGTGTCCATTGTGACCCGCCTGCCATTCGCTCCAGAGGAAGCGCCTGTGTCTCATTGGTAGATTTGCTCCTGTCGCCCTCTGCCAGAGTAGAGTGCTCCGGCGCAGAGTTTGTCGCCACTCCAAATCTGACAAGTGATGAAATCATAAATCTGTCTAATGTTGCAACAAACCAATATTTTAAGGTCTGGAGCTGCGCTCATGGCCACTGGATTATTCCTATAGGAGGAGGATACAACTTTATTAAAATAGATTTCATGGGTTTCGAGATGGCCGCTTGTCTGCGGTGACCTCTTGTGCCCATGCAATGACTGCTTTCTGCAGTTTTTCGTCAGGGAACCATATTAAGGTCTCCCTTGTTGTTTCGGAGGGAACTGGCAGAAGCTCTCTGGGTGCGGGAAGGCCCTTGCATTCCCAGAGGATGTGACTTTCGTTTGCTATGGCATTGTTGTCGCAATGCTCGCATGTTGAGTCAAAATCTCCACCTGTGAATAACGCTAAGCGGCGAGCAGTGGTAGGCTTTTCGTTTGAATTCGGCGGAGGATAGTGGCCTGCACTCTCGTGAGGTTGCTGTGCGGTATGGGATATAATCTCCTGTCATCTTTATACATATATGTAAGTTCTTTATAGGAGGTCACTGCGTCTCCTGTCGGGGAGCCCAGATCCAATAAAAGCGCGACCCGGTTTGCTAACCCTCGGGCCGCTTTATGCGCTTCCTCGTTACCGGGGTTTCCCGAGTGAGTGGGGACCCAGACCAAATTGATTCTAATCCTATCATTCTGATTAAAGTTTCTCGGGACCTTGGCTGTATTTATTTCCACACTTTTCCTTACAAAGCTGAGTATAGCACCCTTAGAGTCACTAAGGAGAGTGTAAGTGGTTGGATGCATAATGGCCAGCGCTATGGCTATTTCTTCGGCCTCTTTGATTGATGCGACTCTAGTGGAAGCCACATTTACGATTTTAAGTTCTCCGTCCATGGCCCTCAGGGTGTATGTGTTGTGTTCCTGGTTGGCGACATTACGAAGGCCGCGGTTTAGTCTTGCTTGTGCTTTTTACTTAGCCTATCTGCTCTGGTTTTTCTCCTAGCATCGTGTCTTCCTGCCAGGGTGTTTTTGGGTATTGGTTTGATCTGTAGGTAATGTCTGATCACGGGAGGTAGTGGTGCTGTGCCTCCCGTGGTGTGTATGGGCTGAATTTTCAGTTTATGCAGGATATGTAGTCCCGTCCTCGTGTCTGAAAGCCGTGTTATTTGTGCTGTTTTGTGTGCTTCAATCAGCTCCTCTAGGTTGTTATGCATTCCAAGTTGGAGGAGCTTCTCGGTGCTGGTGTAAAGAGGAAACCTAGGGCCCATTTGTACGTCTGTCAAATAATAGTTTCAATTTTATTTTTGTCTGATTTCCTGAGATGATAATAGGAGAAAGAGTAGACTATGCGGCTGATCAGGAAAGCCTGAATGAGCCTACACAAGTCCATCTCCTTCATGCCGCTATGTCTGTTGGCCACTCTTCTGAGCAGTCCACCAATTTGGCCATGGTATGTTGCCTGTTATGTTGATCGAGCATACCCATCACTCTAATGGTCAGAACCGGAGGAACCGGGCCGCTTTCCAACGTAATTTTTATCGGTGCTTGTTGTTGGGCGTCCGTGCCGGGCGTCTTTTTGGCTTTACTTCTAATGATTAGGAGTTCGGATTTCGAGGGGGAGCATTTTAACCTGTTGTGTCTAACATACTCTTGCACAACGTTGGCTGCCTCCTGTAACGCGTCCTTTATCGCACCGTCCGAGCCACTGTTCGTCCAGATTGTAACACCGTCCGCATATATGGCATGTTTGATATGTGGTATCCTGTTTAGCTGTTGTGGTAAGTTCATCATGGAGATATTGAAGAGTAGGGGCGAGAGGACGGCACCTTGCGGGGTCGCTCTTGTGCCTGGCGTAAACTTTTGACCGCGCACTTCACCCAGTTCGATGGTGGCCGTTCTTACTCTGAGAAAGTCGGAAATGTTGGCTAACGTTCTTTCGCCTACGTTCAACTGGGATAAGCCATTTAAGATGGCCTAATGCGCGACATTGTCAAAAGCTTTACTGACGTCCGGAGCCAGTATGGTCCGAGTGGCTCGCACTGGGCCTGGGTCAAGGATGTCTTCTTGCAACTCAAGCATATCTTGTGTTGATAGACACTCTTTGAAGCTGATTAGAGTGTCAGGTAGCAGATGCTCTTTTTCAATGTATTTTTGAGTCGGATTAATATGATATGCTCCATGACCTTGCCTAAGCAGGAGGTGAGAGAAATCGGTCGAAGGTTTCCCAGTTCCAACTTCTTGTCCGGTTTCGGAATAAAAATGACGGTAGCATGTTTCCAGCTAGGCGGAACGTTTCCATCAGCCCAGTAAGTGTTGAATAGTTTAGTGATCTGGCTGATGAAGTGGTCATCTAATATTCCTATAGGAGGCTCATACAAATTGACTCACTTGAACATACTGATACTACTACGTGGCCTAATCATTGAAATTATGCCTTAGAATTCATTCACATTAACTATTCGAATATTAGATGCATTTACAATCTAGAAAATATGAAGCTTTCCGCTTTTCGGGGTGATTAAGGTGTTCCGAATCTTGATAAAACATATTAAATAACTACCTAAAAAGATATAGAATTTTGAAAAATGTTAGGAATGCTTTGAGGTTAAAACATTGAATTGTATGCGATAAATATATGTATAAGGAGTTAGGATTCAGTGTTTTTTTATTACGTTTTCACTCTGTCCTTTCTTTTTTCGTCTAGATACTGGCTTCTCTGCAAAATGTAAAATATTTCACTTTTATTTCAACTTCTAAGCGAATGCGCAGCTATGAGTGCACGCAATACCGGTTTGTATAGTGACCTCGCAGATATTACGGGGTTATTAGTGTAAACTCAAACTGCATCGATTGACAGTATCAGGTAAGAACAATGTTTATTATTTTCCGCACTTTGTTTTAGTGAGTTAAACTTACACGTCGTTAACTGGAATTCTCATTTGAAGATATTAGGGGCGAAGCTCCTTAAAGGTTCGGTCTGTCGTCACCTATATGCATGCCTGTATGTAGAAACCACCTCAAAGCATATCTATGGAGTGAATGATGATGAGTGGGGCGAAGCTTTGGAGGGTTTTATCGGCAAACCATCCTCCTATGGCCGCGTCCATCCATCATCTGTCTGTCTGTCTGTCTGTCTGTCTGTCTGTCTGTCTGTCTGTCTGTCTGTCTGTCTGTCTGTCTGTCTGTCTGCCTGTCTGTCTGTCTGTCTGTCTGACAGACGAACGGATGGACGCACGAGCAGACGCACGGATGGACAGATGTACAGACGGACGCATGGACGGATGAATAGACGGACGCATGAATGAATGCATGAGTGGACGGACAGATGGACGCATGAACAGACGGACAGACGGGCGCACGAACGGAAGAAAGCATGGACGGACGAAAGCAACTGATAGACTGACTGACGCTCCGCCCCCCTCATCATCATTCACTCAATGTGTATGCTGTGAATTTTTGTTTAATTTTTGGCGTGAATTGTGATGAATTCTTAAGCTAGGCTAGCGATTGAAAAGATGGTGCAAGGGACCCGCTTACACTATCCTGTTGAACTCTTGATCGTGAATTTCAAGAGTCTTTGAAGTTTTTTGGTGAGAGAGTTGTGTGAGCTTACGCATATGTTATATGTGATACTGGAAGGGTTCTCCAGTGATATTTCAGACTGCTGTCCTAGTGGCTCTTCTAACCGCATCTTCGCCTCAAAACTAAGCCGTTCTGGATGTATTGTTGCGTGTTGCATATGTTTGTAGTGGTGGAAGTCGTGGACGCAGAATGGGCTGTAAGTCGATGTCTACTATTTTCTGCAGATATTGACATTCTGAGAGCCTGCCAATGCCTCTCAAAATGTGCGTTTGTAGTTTCTGTCGTAAGCTTGCGCACAGAATGCACAATAAGCGGTGAGAAATTCGTATTATGTTTAAATAATCTTACGTGCGGGGCCGAGTAAAAGAAGCATAATCAATAATACAATATCTGAGGTTTCACGTCCTAAAACCACGATAATATTACCGGAGGCACCGTAGTTTCACCTTCTGGTGTTCCTTATCCTGCACTGACACGGCGCAGTACACAGGCCCCTGCCAGTTTGTCTCCAACAAGATGCGACTGCCGTGGCTTGAATCAAAAACACGACCGGCGGGTCAGAACCCGATCACCATAACCACTGAATCATTACGACGGACAAGCAACGGGATCGATCTTGAAAGGTTTTTTGTTGTGCCCGCCTATACTTCCGCAATATCTTTCAGAGGAATCACCGCATTATCCTTCCGCTACGACATTTGGCCAAGGTTGCACTTTTTCTCATGTTCTTCGTGCATTTCGAAAATCAATCTGATAGTAGAATCCCTATAAGCGTGTATACCTACACACATGCACCATCCGCAACGTGTGGTTCAGTCTTATATTTGAAGCATAGTACACACATAATGTCACGACTCGACCTCGAGACGAGGGAGGTAAAAGAGAATGCTTTGAAGTTCACTGCAGCCGCATGAAAACTTCAAGAATGGTGAAATGATTGCGGTGGCCAAAAATCGGTACAGGAAGCATGGCTGGCAGCCACAGCTTTTATATACACCTTTGGGGAACTCTACAAAACGCTAGTGTTAGAGAACACGGCAACTAATGGTGCAGCGAAAGTGGTTTCTGGGAAAGTAATGCACAAGTTTGCTGCGTGCACTCCCTTGGTAGGCCGACGTGGGGCCCAAAGAATGCAGCAATTTCGTTTCTGCTTGCTTGGCTGCTTTGCTGTGTCAGGATCCCGTTCTTCTTTCTTGTTGACACGCATATACGCAACCTTCAGAGATAGTTGTAGCTCTTACGTAGAAATGCCCTGAGATGGTTCTTGATTTGAAAACAACAAAAATGGAAGAAAGTGAGTGAAGCACGGAATCAGAATACCCGGATGACTATTCGTTCCAAGCAGCAGCAACGGTCGATGAGAAAGCGCTGGACGAGTCATGGCGTCCATTGTTGCCTAGAGATTTAGTAGACACATTATCCAGGATATGCTGCGGGTGCAGTAATTACTCTGAGCAGCACCCGCACGTTCACCTGATGCCGAGCACTTATTTGAGGTGATGTGTTGTGCTGATGCCGAAATTTCTCCTTTCTAAAATGTGCAACAGCGAAGATGTCAAAAATAGATCGAGGAGCAGTACAACATTTATTTTGGTAGCAAACTAGTTTGTCAGTGAACCACTGATTATTTCAGCACAAGTAACGTTTTTTCGCTTTATCCTGCGCGGGAGATCCCACTTGTCTGTGAGCATTGCTCACTGTCGAAGAGGCAGTCAGCTCACTAACGGTTTCGACATGATTTGGACACTATGGACAAGTTGGTTTCGAAAAATGCTTAGTATAACATGCACTGAATGCATAAAATTTGTGGATAACATAGAAGTGCAAGTGCGTGGTGAAATAGCCACTTACCTTCATTTATAATTGAGTGACCTGTAGTTTTTTTAGACGTCGTCATTTTGATGTTTATCAATCTGCATTGTTGTAGGTGCGTTTTGCAGCACCACGCTAAAGAAACCACAGTTCCTAACAATGGCATGAGCGTTATTCTTAGCGTTAAGGGCTTCCCAGAGAGGTAAATTTCGAGGCGCGCCGTACAGACTCAGGGCCGGTCTAGAGGTGAGGGACACTCAACATTTGCTCAAGGGCTAAGGAGTAGCCGGCACCTTACTTGTGCACCGATATCTACTTGTATATCATATCAGTATAAAGTAATAAGACGCGCATTATACAACAAATTGGTATTGTAGAAGACTCATTGAAAACAAGACAGAATTACATGAAAGCATCGCTTTTTTTTAGTGTGGGACATGACAGCGTGAAGTCTTTTACAGACTTGTACATCCACGAATAACACTCAATCGCAAATGCGTGATATGACAGCTCTAACAATGGCGCACTAATAGATTGGGTAATGAAAAAACGCACATACGGGACAGGGACACGCGAAAATTTTATCCCAATAGGATATAAAACATAGGTGTACGAAACAGATTCAGTCGTTCAACATTAGGAAAAATTATGACTTTCCTGGTAGCCTCAACCGATGCATGAAAACCATGCACAGCTCAATTGCATCAGTTCTAATCGACTATATAAACACATCAGTTGGGATGATTGAGCGTGGGCGAGCGTTAGTACCCATGAAAGCGGAGAACACACAAAAATGACAAGACGATTACACAGCGAGACAACTTCCTACAAAAAGATGCTACCTTTGCAAGGATCTCGTGAAGTGCAAATAACGACTCCTGCATACTCATGCAGCAGTCGGGACTCCATTATGCAGCTAAGTGGAAGGAAGGCAACGTTAACATTGTTGACACGATAAACACCTACCATGCGCAAATAACACCACGTTTTTGTTGCGGCTGCATAAGGTGCACAAGAGCCTCTTTAAGTTCTATATTCTCGGGCAGTCTGTTTACTTCCTACAAAGGGCACTTATGCATAGTCTTACGCCAATAGAATACCATAGGCAACAACTAGCACGCAGTCGTACAAGGAATGTGATGACAATGCCTCCGGTGGTGACATACACACGCCATAAACTTTATCATGGACATGAGCGCCGGCTGACCAATATTTAGTAGAAAAGGCTCTGGGAGGGGCTATTCGCTCCAACGGATCACAAGTATAAACTTGAGTAATGGTTTATTTTTAAATGTGGCGAAGCTAATGGTATACGTCATGTGGCCAAACGCACTTATTCTTTTGCGATGCTTTGAGTTCCACCGCGGTAAAAAAATTCTGGACCGTATCTGCGAATCGAAACCTGATGGAATGCGAAGCAGCAGCGGTGCGCACGGCGTTGACCAGGTTGAAACGGGCGTTGACGCAGGTGCTGAAAGAACGGCTTGAAGCGAATCTCAGATTAGCGTTTAGTCGAGTAAACGCTCCTTAGAAACGCAAAGACACGGTAGGCGGGTTTGGTATTGTGCAAGTTTCATCGTAGATAAACGAGCCGAAAGATTAGACAGACTAACCTCCGTGTCCACAAACGCTGCTTGACTTCAGCTTCACTTGCCACAGACTTGAATGCAGCACGAGCACGTTTCTAACGCACTGTTCTTAGGCGGTGCCAAGGCAACACAAACGCACAGACGCCTTTCAAACGCGCTACATTAGGCGGTTTGAAGTGAACTTCAAATCGAGGAGCATTTGAATGCAGGGGTTAGTCACGTGTTCACAGCAACCGTACGGGCGCAGCCTGCTAGCCATTTGCAATGGCAGGACGCGCCCTTGCGGCTGCTGCAGACCCGTGACTAAATATGCCTAATGGTTCAGCTCGACGTGTGGTCGAGCATTGCGGGCGGTGGAGAAGGTGAAGTGAGAAGCTTGTTGCAAACCGGTGGAGTAGCTGGAAGCTACTGCAGGTGAGGAAGAGAGTGATGTCAACGCGCAGCTGCAACTTGACCGATTTGGCATCGCCTAAACACCTCCGGCGAGGGAGTTGTGCGGAAAGATGGGCAGCGTTACGCAGGCTAGTCAAGGAGTGGCATCGCATCCAACAGCTATTGTTGCACTTTACCACCACACGCTGCTGATTACAAGCAGACTTCTAAACTGTTATGTGTTACTGTCACTGCTTGTAATAGCGGCTGGACACCGTGGAGTATTACGAACAGTTTTTAGCGTTTTTGGCACCGCAGTCCTACGGAGAAAACCTAAGACACTCGGTAAGATTAGGTCTCGCAACTTCTTGGTGTGCTTTCCTGCTCCTGTGCCATGGACCTGGAAATGTTAAAAACACCGAAAAATAGTCAACTGCGAGTTCGTAAAAACATCAAAAATGATAAGAAAAAATTATGCCAGGAAAATCCTTCACAGGGCAATAGGACGAGGGTAAACAAAGGAACGCGGGCACAAACAGACACAAGCAAACAGAAGGAGACAGCAAGAACCCGGCGTTTCTGTTGTCCTGACTCTTATTTTGTGTCCGTGTCTACATGCGTACATTTTTTATGACGAATCTGTATTTACTAGTGGAACTTCTTGCCGTTCTGAGCACGATGTTGCCGCTCTTCTCGTTCTCTTCCTAGAATTAAATGCAGACATTGAGCAGCTCAAGACACCTGAATTCATTGCATCCTGTAAATCTAAACATACACAGGCGTTCCAGATACGTTCTAGGTCACGCAAACAAGCTCAATGTTACGCGCACTGCAATGCGATGATTACGTAAGACATTTTTCTCGAGATCTCGTTGTATTGTTCCGGTGCAGCATTCCGACTTTACTTGATTCGTAAACATTTATAACACGACGCACACAACGACGCAGCAACAGGAACCACATCTGAGCAAATCTGTCACACTTCGGGAGAGTTACATTGTGATAACTAACCCACAAACAACTCGGACAATCAGAAATCTAGGCACGTTGTTGCATAGACTTATGCCACTACTCGAAGAAGTGGTACTTTTCACAAAAGCGAACCGCAGAGGTGCTGACAAAGAGGGTGAACACAAATAGGCTGACGCACATGATACATCCAGTAATAAGTGGCGTAGAGACAGAACTACATAAAGAGAGGATCGTAGTAGACCTTCACTTTTTGTGTTCATATTAAAATTCCACGTGTATAATCTAAATGGTTTTGTGTATCGGAAATCTGGGCAAAAAACTTCAGTGAATTATTATTGTTTCTTGCATCAAAGAACAAAATTCACTAGATGAAGTATTTTTGCAGTCATATATTTTAACAAGGGCAAATAATTAACATGCGAACATTGAACGGTAACGTGGTGAGACGGGTGTATAGTGTAATATCACAATTATCCCATAAGTTTACTGTGCGACACCATGTATTTTGAACAGGCACCTAAGTGCGCGGGTTTTCGCCAATTTGAAAAACAAAACATAGTGGCCCGGTGTGTCGAAGATACCTATTTACAAGATTTCAACCTTACAAATAAAAAACTAAAAATTTCACAATTTCTTTTGGTGCGTCGTTTTCAGCACTGTGGAACAGGAAGGGGTGTTTGAAGCATAAATAACGCAGTACATACACCTATAACACGATTTGCTAAGTAGGAGTCAGGATACGATCATTCTGCACTTCGAGCTAATTAAACGGAACGTCTGCCTGCTCACTGGTAATGTTTGCGGAACATGTGAAGCCGCTTGAGAAGGCATAGCGTGAATGTATATACGCCGATAAGCGGCGCGGTGATTGCACTCCGACGAAGCACCAGCACTAAACGCAGTCGTGGAAGGCCAGTGGCCTAGCAATTCGTCGCCTCAACTTGGCCATGTTGTCTACGATGAGCTTGTTCTTTGGATCCAGAGAGAGGGCCACTTGGTAGTGTCGAAGTGCAGCTGGGTAGTCACTCTGGAAAACAACGCGTAGCATACAATTTCTGCTAGAAGAACCTGCACAATGAGTTCTGCATTGGATAAGCAGTCGCTTAAGCCCAAGGGCGGCCACTAATTATTACGTGTTTCGGTGAAGGCAATAATTATTGACGCATAATTAAACCACTTATTGCAATGCGTTGCTATATCGCAACAACAAGGCTAACCTCCAAGTGCCTGATACCGCAAGGTTCAGATGAGCGTGAGCGAGATCAGGATCCAGACGAATGGCGACTTGATAGCTCTAAAACAGAAAACAAAAAGGCGCATTGAGTATTTTATGTCTTTTTAACATGTTATTTACCTAAAAAGGAGCAAATATTTGGCGTAGTAGTGTAGGGAATTCAAGCAGGTGTTTCTATAAGCATGCCTTATAAGCAGTGACTCAGCCGCAGGAAAGAAGTTTAAGGAATTTACAATTATTTGAGAAATATTTCTAAATTTATTTGAAAAATATCCTGAGAAAACTTTTCAATAGCATTTACATCCTTAACCACACAACATATGTGCACTTTATAAACGGGGAAGGATAATAATTCTACTGCTAAGATGCGGAGACATGAAATGTCTTCAATTAGGTAAGAAATTTTCATTCACAAAAACTAAGAATTATATGAATAGTGATATACACAAATGTATATATATATATATATATATATATATATATATATATATATATATATATATATATATATATATATATATATATATATATATATATATATATATATATATATATATATATATATATATATATATATATATATATATATATATATATATATATATATATATATATATATATTTCAAGTAATGTTATGCAACAGCTATTTTTTGTTTTTTAATTAAATTTAGTCATCATCATACCAGAAATTTCAGTAGCTCCGGGTAAAATTGAGGTAAAGTTTAACAAAATATCAAATTTTATCCCTACATGCCCCTGAAACTATAACGTGTTTTTATTTTATTTCGGCTCGAAATACTACTATGTAGGCATACCTAATCTACGGGAAATTATGTCAAAACAATTGCAATAATATGCGTGTTGGCATAATTCACAGACACAAAGTGAAGAGCTAAAACAAAAGTGGGTGCTTTATTTAGGCTTTCAGCACATCATAAATTCTCCTTAAGCTATGTCATCGAGTTTTATAAAAAATGGTTCATTACTCTGATAAAAGCGCGTGCCTTGTACGAACCTGTGCCGATGAGCTGAGGTCACCTAAGTCCTTCAGTATGTCACCGTGGTCGCTGTGTATTTTTGCACATAAGAGGTCGTCAACATCGCACAACTTTAGAACCTTTAATATGTAGTCCAGTGCCTGAAAGATTAGGAAAGACTCACTAATATATCGATCATAAACATTAGTACAGGAACGCACGGCGGTTCATACATTCTTAAATTATATTCAGGACTACTGAGGGAACTCTCAGTGGGGATGCAGCAAGTGCCCTATAAATAAGTAAATTCGCTTTGTTTCCTTGAGAGCTAAGGCAGTATGATGGCATGTAAACATGGTAGTCAGGAACATTAAAGGATAATTCACATTGATTCAAAGCAAAGTTCTGCGAGCTTGCTGTGAACACGTAGCAGTAATAACTCCCAGATGAGGAAATTGCGCAGCACGTTCACTAATTATAGAAATCAACTTCAGCACCATTAACAAATTGCCTATTCTGTATTCATTTAAAATGAAGATATCAACCCAGTTCTTGTAGTGCAACACGGTTATAACAGTAATATTCACAAGTTAAAGTAATTTATAGTTGAGTCCCTTTATTTGGTCTGTTCAACAGTATCGTAGCGGTACAGCATCACTACAGATTATATGATGTCATTCAATGAATACTCTATAGCCATCCACACTTGTGTATTAAGCGGATCTGATAATCGCAATGAATTATATCCCGATTCCAAAGCTGGAAAAAAAAATTGGGGACCTTTCAGCTTCGCCTTTAACAGCTGAATGCAATAGCGATAATTTTTTATTAGTGCGTACTTGAAACATTAGGTTTCGGAAATCTTTATAAGTTGCTATGCACGCGCAACTTGGCCTTGAGAAAGCAGTAACATGAGTGCGTTTTGCAGTGGGTGACTGACTTTAAGCTATGAAGTCGTTACGATAATATCATGTACTGACGGCCAATAGCGCTTGTACCACGCGATACCACTGCAATAATTCATGATCTATTATGAAGAATGTATGTGTGTTTGGTAAAGCGTGAAAGTTGCTCTCATTGTATTTTGAAGAGGAGGAAGTTATTTCTGCTGTATTCACAAGCAGAGACGTGGTTTTGTGGTAGAACACCCGCTTGCCACGTAAACAACCCGGGTTTAATCCCCACTCAGACCGAGAATTTTAATCAGTCATTTCACTTGCGGCTTTGTTCACTCCTCGGTCACATAAAGATGACGATATTTCACTCAATGCCAACGACGCCGACACTCACACCAATGCCGACGCCGGAATTTCCACAAAATTACCTCTTTTATCTGTTAAAACGTGGCTGGTCCATACTCAAGTCTACGATTTTTTAGGCATATACTTCTTGCTCTCTGAAGAAGATGTGAAATTAAAAACAAATTGTTCTATGTGTGCGCGGAATTCTCTTTTCAGACGTGTAAAGTCCAAATGTTAACTGTTAAACTCTTCTAAAAAATCAAGTTACTTGAGTCATAGGCATTACGGGTACGATTTAAACAAGGACCGCAAGATTGTCAACACTATTACGTTATGCAATTAGTTAAACAGCCGAGAACCAGTGATTAATCTGTGCAGCAAAGCTGAGGGAAAATTAAATACCATCAATATTAAGTTGACGCAGGCAACGTATAGAGCAACCAGCGACTCATTTTTTGTGCAGAGTCAAATCCTATGTTAACAAAGAATAAATGATTGATCGACTTGACGAAATGCAAGAAGTACCTCGACTGTTCGGTTGATGTGGTTGTATAAAAGGGCAGCCGTGTGCAAGGCACCTCTGTCAGTGCTGTTGTGGTCGATCACGTCGAGCAGAAGGTCCTCAGCAGCTCGAAAACTTCGAATTTGAATGAGGAGCTGAGCCTGAAAATGAAGTTGAAATGAAACACCGTGTGCTGCTTTCTTTAATACCTTAAATCTAGAACAGTACTGATTTAATGCTTTCACCTAATTAAGCAGGAATACAACCCGGTTTCTCATAGACAAAAATAAATTTTGCCTGTATAGATTCAGCAGTGCCTATACAATATACAGCGACGCAACTTCTGCTCACATTTAACGTCTCTGAATATATCTTTAAAAATATGATAGGGTCAAACCCAACGCTCTGAAAATTATGCTTCTTCTTTGACACTCTCTTGAGCTTTCGTTCTATATTAGAATGAATGCGCTAATTTTTTCTAGCAACATTATTCGTGCGAGGTATGTAAGTTGATTGAAAAGTACGCATACCAGTCTTGTACTCTTGTAACTACTTAGCTGGTATTACGTAAGCAGCTTTCTGAGACGTACTTGCATAAAATTTGCGGTAATAATGCCAGAGTCATAAAAAGTGAATGGTAAACCACTTCACATGAAATACATTTATTATTGTAAAATACTGTCCTTGTCTGGTGTCCTTAAAATATGTTCTTATTATACTTTAGTCTTTAGTTTGTCAACGAGGGGCGTACTCAGGCGGTGGCACACCAGGCCCGTGTCCCCTCCGGTACCAAAATTGTTTTTCGTCCTGACATAGAGAGCGAAAAAATAACCATTTCAAGGATGTGCCCTCCCCGAAATCAAAAAGGTGCCCCCCACCCCTCCCCGAAAAAAAATTCTGGCTACGTGCCTGTTTTCAGCAAGTGCTTCATAGCTTCGTTTTAATGAGAGACAATTAAACTGCAGCGCATATAAAAAAATCTGCCTATTTTTTTTTCATTCCGTGCATCTTGCCTAATGGTAAATAGCATTAAATATAGACAAAAGATTTTATCAATGACAAGAAGTAATAAAAGTATAGCACAAATCGTCTCTCGTGCTTATTTCGAATTTTCTTTCACGTGAAAAGAAGCAGTCCGCACTGCCCAACAGTGCCAACAGACCAGCTGTTACAAATTATTACTTCCTAGCGAAAATTTATGTTCGTCATTTCCTACTCACATAGTGAACCTTGCTGTCGCGGTGGTCCGGGAAACGCTTATCTATATCCTCGAACAGCTCTCTTGCTTCATCCAGTCGGCCAGCGCTGACGTAGAACACAGCGAGGTTGTCCATCACCTGCGGATCTGGCTCCGCAGCAAGGGCCCTGTCCGCAATAGACTAAACTTGATCATGAACAGTGAAGCTGAGAGAAACCAACTAGTATTTATAATTCACGTGCTGCATAAACGGTGTTAGTTTAACAGCAACGTGTGTTTCTTCAGGCTGCTTCTGATGGATTCAGCAGCTTGTTGTTTGTTTTAAGAGCATCAGCCGCAGAATTGGCATACACAATCGTTCATTACACGCACAAACAACGCTAAGAAGGTGTGCCACAAAATGATTTTGTAGGAAGTCTAGGCTAACAAGAAAAGTGTGTTAAAAAGGTTGGAAAATTCGCTTTCTGATACCTGAGACGTCATAAGATGAGGATATCTCTCCGCAAGATCTTACATTGAAATGCACACCTTGAACGCACAATGGTGTTACTCCACTAAGTACAACTGAGGCGATCTTTCGAACGATAGCGCCACCGATCTGCCTCACTAATGCATCCACTGCTATCTGAAAGGCTTACACGAATTAGGGAGCCCCACCGCGTGGGTCTAATGGCTAAGGTACTCGGCTGCTGACCCGCAGGGCGCGGGTTCGAATCCCGGCTGCGACGGCTGCATTTCCTATGGAGGCGGAAATGTTGTAGGCCGGTGTGCTCAGATTTGGGTGCACGTTAAAGAACCCCAGGTAGTCTAAATTTCCGGAGCCCTCCACTACGGCGTCTCTCATAATCATAGAGTGGTTTTGGGACGTTAAACCCCACATATCAATCAATCAATTACACAAATTAGGGAGGCTGAAACGCATTTTAGGTTTATGCTCACTTCTTTTAAAGTCCTCCCTATTGTGACTTCTGTCGAATTGAACAGGTGGGAAACTAATTATTTGAGGCATCAGCCATGGTCTTCGTGGGTTTAGGATCAGTTAATGTGGACATGCTGTAAAAGAAATGGTCGGTAAATGGAATAAAATTAACATACTCTTTCTTTAGGTCACCTCTTATGTCATCACGGCGGAGCATTGCCACAACACCACGGAGGTTCGTTTGTTAACTTTGTTCTAAGGAGCATGGTTGGCAGTAGGTATAACCTCGTAGCTAACCTCTTGTAGAGGCTTTTGGCCTCTATGTTTAAATTCATGCTCCGAAGGCTTTTAGCTGCGTTCAGAAGTGCCACGGTGTGGTTTTCTTGGATGTCGAGAGCTTGATGATACTGTGCCATGGCCTCTTTAGCACGGCCTGTAAAGAGAAGAGCATATGGTTACCCGAATAAGATCATAGAAAGGCAGAAAATGCCTAAAAGTAATCCAGGTTGAATTAGAGATGAGAAATGATGGAAGAGGGTTGTTGTTGGAGTTGAACAACACCCATTGCCGTACTAGTGACATTGCTAGTTCAACCGTTTCACGCTTCGTCTTCTGCAGAATTTCTGCAGTATTGAAATTTTGAACTCCTGTTCTTTTTGGTGTAGACAATCATGCTAGGCAGCCGCACCTGATAACGCTTAAATATTTAACCTTCCTTGCAACATATCTTGTTTATATTGTTGATAACTTCAGAGGTCCTGCTAGATAACGATGTAATTCTTTTAACATTGTATAGCGAAACATATCGAACCTTTTCATTACGCTCGAGATGATGAGTATAGTTTGAGACCAGACGTTGGGAAACGTATAGGTTGCAGGTGCGGTTTTTAGGGCTATAGCTGATATGAATTACGTATAGTATATTAAACAGGTGACTAGTTACTTAGCTGCCGGAAAGTACATATCATGTCACTAAGTGGCACGACTTAGAGTAGTAGAAGACACTCTAAAGACGGCCTCACCCTGTGACTGAAGGAATGTGCCGTAGTCATTCCGGGCATCGGCATTTCTGTCGTCGCTCTTTAATGCCATCTTGTGCAGCCTCTCGCCTTCAGATAAATCACCTCTATTAGCCGCGAGGACAGCAAGCGACGAATAGGCCTCGCTAAAATCGGGGTCAAGCTCCACAGCACGCTTTAGCAGGGCTCTTGCGACATCTTTTTGGCCTTGCTTACTGTACATAAAAAAACAACGGATATTTCTTTCAGTTATTCATGGGAAAACTGTTTACTGTAGGATAGATTGATTTTTGGCAAACAATGAGCGAAAGATTACCCTGGAAGCATGTACAGAAAATGAGAGGTGGAGCATAAGTTGAAGTGCGAGGCATGGTCACAACAGACAAAATAAAAAGTGATAGGCACAGTTGAGTTACTATGCTTTTATTACGACCCTACCAATGCATTACCAATATGCGTTGGAAGGACCTTTTTTCTTTTTTTCGGTTTTCTTTCTCGTGATTGTGGTTCACTGCAGCTTGGCTGCGCTAACTGTACTGCTTAACTGCCTCAAAAGTAGGGAAACCCTATGTACCTGTAGATATTGGCCAGGTTGAAATAAGCTCCTGGGTGGTTTGGGTTGACGTGCAAGGCGTATCGAAAGTGATGTTCAGATTCTTCCGCCGATGTCAGCACAGTGCCCAAGTTATTGTGAGCGCTGGCGTGATCTGGCCACAACCTGGGGTGCGAAAAGCAGATGGAATAAATCAAATATCACCCTGTTTTACTACGCCCAATTTTCTGCTGCAATAAACACTTAACGCCATCACCAGCGCAAGCGATGGCCTCCGCAATCAGTATAAGAATAAACCTTTTCTTCATTTCTTTTCACCTCAACCTGCGTACGTAATGCGGCCCTGTCAAAAAATAGTGGCCAGACACGATTTTGTTAAAAGTAAAGTTTAAAAGACAAGCTTTAGCGGCTGTTTGGCCCGCGTATCACCTTAGAAATTCCGCGGTGTACCGTTTGAAAATCTCGATGCCTCGTTTAAGGGCTGGAATGGTCTTATTTGAGTGCCTATGCAACGGTGCTAGCTTTTCGCTGAATGTCACTTTATTCTGCTGACCAGCGGAGCTTCAAAACACTTGTAACTTGAAGAACAAATAAATAATAAACAACGCGTCAAGACAAGAATACCCGGTATAACGAGCGTCGAATAAAAATTGGCCCCAAATCTGAATGTTCACCTGCAAATGTCGTCGAAAGACGATAGTCTTCCGTCTGGAGAGAGTGAACGAAAGGTTTATTTGACCTTCTGCGCAACAAAATTGGTGAATGGTATTCTGGAAGCACTGCGTTAGAGAGCCTCGAGCATGCAGTGGAGGCAAACGAGCACAAGTCACGTCACACCTGAGAGATGAGCGCTATGTGCCAGTTATCTTGGCAAACGAAATGCATGGCTCTGAGACGGGCGCACGCACCCGTCTCAGAGGTGGTAAGGTGTCGAACACAAGGCGGCGGGTAGGTGGCACCACCGTTTCGTCTTAGCAAAGCGTTGAAAGCATACCCCTCTTCGTGCAAGCATTGCACGGTCAGCGCTGCGTGATAAACGCTACGGTCCTTGGAATTACTCATGTATGCATTTTCCAATAAAAGACGGACATACAGAATATATACGTGCTGTTATGGTGCCACAGTTATGCGCGATAATTGCTTTTTAATTAACAATCTCATAAGTATGAACGCTGAACCTCGAGCAACATTGACGGGCGCTGTGGATGCTGTCGGCCATTAAGGGTATCCGCTGGTGCCATGTGTGGTACCGTTAGGAATGGAGGAACAGACAAAAGGACAGAAAGACAGACACACCAAAATTTTTGTGTCCAAGGTCCCCAAGAAAAACTATCGTCTTTAGAACTACAACAACAAAGAACTCACTCGATTGCTAGCCTGTAGTGTTTGATGGCCAAGTCCGAGTTTCCTGTGTCCTTCTGCAAATTAGCGTAATTGTAATGCATCTTTGCGTTTCCCGGAAGGTCTCTTATACCAGATCTGGAATAAACAAAATGTCTTGTTCGCATCATATACATATATTGAACACAAACACAAAAAAGACAGTAAAATGACTCACATTCAGCATTTGACTAACAGTGAATGTAAAAGTAGCTTGAACTTCACGCGAAAACGATATGAATTTCACCCACTCGAACAGGGCTTCCCTGGATGCCCACACGCCGTTCCGGTTCCAGGTGTGTGCTGTGAAGAGCACCACTAGAATGAAGCAGAGGCTCGTGGTGCACCACCGGAGTGCTCTAGAGCACCACGTGTGAAGGCGGGACATCCCTTCAGCCACCAGCAGAGTGACGCCTATGCTGCAATAAAAGTAATTCCACTGCAGCAAATTTCGCAGCATCCTATAGGTAACTGGAAGATCAAACAAAAAACCTTGAATTTGCTACGGCGAAGAAATAAAGGCCGAAATTTTTGTCAGTCATGTGCATTTCACAAGATGAGAAACGCGTGTCTCTAAAAGACTGCTGATTGATTGGCGAGCCAAGCGCAACGCAAAAAGTTAAAGGAGCGTTTCTCGCGAACAAAGAAGTGTGGTGGAAGCCACGAACTGAAGGAATCACTGCGATGCGAAGCAGTCAGCAGAGATGCGCGTACATCACCTAGTTTGTATATGAGGCAAATGAAGAGAATCATGTCTGAACATTTAGTTCGCTATATGTATCGCGGGCTTGTCATACATGGATGTATGTACAATATGGTATATACTATACTGATGAAACTAGCATGGTATATACAATGCATGATCTGCCATTTACGTGCATCACCCACTCCAGTCATGCTGTACCAATTTTGGTATATAGTAAGGTAGAAAGCGCACCAAAGCAGAGTCATGTATATAATTTCATATATGACATGCGTATCATAACTTACATATGTTTGCCCTCGTCATTTATGCTCATCAGTCACGTCTATCATTACCAATGTTTGTGCATATAAACCGAGTGAACCGGTCGTGAGTGCACTGTGAGCATGGCATCTTAATGATGCCGTACATGACATGAATACCATTATTTTCTTGTGACCACCTGCCATTTCTGTTCGTTTTCCCGTCACGTTTCGCAATACAAGTTTTGGTGTATGTCAGTGTAGCTTTACGTTTGCGAGATAGTGCGAATCGGAATGATCATATTGAACAGGTGCACGCTTGCTATATACTGTATGATTCCTGCTTCGCTCCCATGACACGAGTACGGATTTATTATGGCATGGAATGCAAAACCTAGGACGGGCAAGTCTGTTAGGTGATTTATTATTCTGTACCATTGCGAGATAACCAATGATGTGACTATGAATTATGTAGCATCATGTAACATTTCCTCACCTATCTAAATCCACGTAACAGACGTCTTATGAATAAGCATGACACAACACCCCCACCACCTCTCTTTATCTACATTTATTAAAACATGCTCAGGTTCTAATAATCACGCTTGCGACAAATCGCATGACTAAAATGTCGTACCTAACAATCATGTGGCTGAAATCGGCAACATCGCATCACAGTGATTTTCATGACATGTTCCCGCCGAAATAAATACCGCACACGCTGGTCACGTGGCATGTTGATTGATATGTGGGGTTTAATGACCCAAAACCACTATATGAATATGAGAGACGCCCACGTGGCATGTTACCTCCATGAACCAGGTAACAGTAATGCAATAATGCATTTGTAGGATTTAACGTTTGAAAGCCACCATATGTTAGTGAAGACGCCGTAGTGAAGGACTCCAAAAGTTTCCACCACCTAGTGTTTTTAATGTGCACCCAAATTTGAGCACCCAGCCCCTCTGTACTTTCGCCTCCATCAAAAATGCAGCCACCTCATCCGGAATTACATCCTGTGACCTCACGTAACGGTACTGAGTAACCTGACTAAAATCAGAACATAAAGTAACAGATAAGAATGTGACATGTCTGGCATATCTAGGCATACTTAGTAATACCAGTGAAAATATAGGATCTCTGGCAAAATTTGGCAATACGAGCATAACTCTGCTAGTTCAAAAAGTAGCTCCACTGATAGTTCCAGCCTTTCACCACTAGTTAAAGGCTAGAAAGTCTTTGAGAAAGACGTTGTTTTCACAGTTCAATTCATACTAAAAAGTTGCTTTTCACATATCATGTTTGATCAAATAACTCCGTCTTAGCAACATCACTGGTTGTCTGCTAACATAGGTACACATGCGACCACTGTAATTTGCACTGTTAATGGTATTACATACCTGGGAATGTAGAGGACTCTCTCAGCTACAACGAAGCCAACGGTGACGAATAGGTTGGATGCCGGAAGGAATAGCAGCACTGTCAGGAGCAGGGGCACCAGTAGTCTTAATGATTGGCCACAGAGCCGCTCAACGTTGTTGTAGCAACACAGTTGTTCTCTTGATCCACCGGCAGGCTACAAGCGTCACATGGAATAACAATCACTTCAAACTCTTCACCTATCTTTGTATACAGCTATCAATAACAATTTTGTGCAGCGCATGTGAATACAGAAAGTTCTCTTGAAGACACACATGCAAGCACGGAAATACACTCATGCACACGTGCACAAATGTTAAAGGTAATACTTAAAGTGGCTGAAAATTGAGCTACTCTGTAAGGACTCATAATGAAGGAGGTAACGTTTGCAGAATGGAACGCCACAGAAGGAACCCAGACGGGGTTTGTGTTGTATTGATCCCTTTATTTGTATTAGTGTTTGCACACCCTGCCGTCATGATTACTTTCACCTTTATCCTACCGTCTCAGGTAGTAATTGTGCGGTGCTGTCGTCTATTTGATGATGTGTAAGAATGATATAAGTCCTCAATGATGAAGCTTTATTAGGTCATATCGAGAGTTCTGACTGTCACTACAAGAAAGGCCAATATATAATTTTTGAAGAGACGTATGAAGTTTGGCTAGTTGAATGTTGTTTAGGGCAGAGGGCATAAAATAGTGGAGAACACAAGGACACAAATTTTCGCACCAATACAGATCCCTGTCTATAGTCATTCATGTTTATTAATGTATGTTTTTTAAAACAGAACAGTGAACCCGCGTCTGAACGGGCTAGTGAGACTATTCGTCCCGTCATAGAGGAACTCGTTCTCTGGTTTTGATAGACAATCCAGCTGATAGATGATATAACTCGTGCCCTTGGGAAAGGACAAGTATAGTATAGCCATCTGCAAATAAATGTAGCAATGTCGAGCTTTCTTAAAAGGCACCATACGAAAAAATTGCGCAAGTAGGTTTAAGCGCCATTGCCCTGAAATGTGAGGAGAATAAAAATACTGGTCACCTCAACTTATCACAAGTTGGCTACAACACCGAACGCATGTTGAACTCGTGATGATAAATAATTCCGAATTTCTCTGAAATCAACGCCTTATAGTGCTTTCCAGACTCGAAATTTGATGGTCTTCAGAACAAACAGAATATTTTACTTTTTTGTGGCAGAAATGTACCACTTTATGTCCATGCATGATTAACACAAATAATTGCATTTCAGTACCTCTTCTCTCTAAAAAAATGGCATAAATGAAATTAAAATAAATGATCCTTGTGCCGGGTTTGGGCAATGCGCACAGGAGGAGAATTATGAAACGTTATGTGAATTCACGCTGCTTTTTATTTTTATTGTCGTCAAATCCCTCCAGCCGAGAGTCAATAGCGAAGCGAGTAACGCCAGTGTAGCCAGATTCCTGCAGTCACTCGGTGACGTCACCAGAGGTATACTGCCCATCTGCCAATCGTATGACAGGGTGTGTGGACACAGCACTAGCCAGGCGTTGAAGGCACACAGGTAGCTGTAAGTCAGCAGCCTGTCATAAAGGAAAGATAGGAATCAGAATGGGCGACGTACAATGCGCATTTGCAAAGCTTATTTTAAAATCAACGTCGTCGTCCACAATTGTTTACGCAGTGCTGCACACCTGCTCTGTCCTCGTTCTGAAGTGAAGAGAAGTTGTTAGCATGTGCTCAATTTTTTTTGTTTATGTGCCAATGATTGGGCAACAATTTGTGATGGAATATTGGTTCCCGCAGTTAGTAGTGACAAAACACTGTAGTATTTTTACAACTCAAAACACTATACACAGACATATACGTTAGATAAATAATAAAAGCTGCAGCATAATTAACATTGTTTTCTTAGGAGTTAGGATTTATTTGGAACTGTGTAGTTATTACATAAACATGCATAAACATTATGTACAGCATTTTCTTCGCGTTTTTCAATGCCTGGTTTCATTTGTTCGCCCTTCTTGAGCAACTTCATGTTCGCCATAGCAGAATGAACAATGAACAGACAAAAAATTATTCAACCTGTGCAGTAATTTAAAAGGCTGATCTTATGCTTATGTTGCTCTTCTATGTAATTTCGAAACAGCCACTTATATCAAGTAGTTCAACACCTGCATTTCAATATGTTTGCATTTCAATAGTTTTATCTGCATTTCAATATCTGCATTTTCTTTTATCTGCAATATCTGCATTTCAATAGCTTTCTCTGCGTGACTACGCCAGTTGTCAAGATGTTCTCAGTGTTTGAGATATTTATACGGGACTTCAAAGTAAATACAAAAGAAACATCATAATAATTTAGTTTTCAACTATCTACAATAATGTAATCTTGTTCTATTCTAGATTGTACAAGCAACCGCTTGCCCCTACAAAGACCACCTATCTCAAATATTCTGCTTAGCGAAGGGTCTTCGATACGGTGATTCAATAGACCTTTTTTCATAATTGTACAGCAAGCCTTTCTGCTATGTAGCCTGCCCAGTAATGCTGATTGGGCAGTTACTACAAAGAGGTTGTTCTTGCGCAGTCAATTTGCACTATGACATAGAAATGTAGGCTCTGCTCCCTTGACATAAACAGGCATAACAGACAAGCCGCAGTGCGTGCATTTAGGAGCTTGTCTCGACTTGAAACTTAGCAGGTGCTGCCATTAGTTCATGGAATGTAAGTGCGGAAAAGTGCACTTACTGAATAATAAAGGGGGTATAATAGCTAGAAGCCATTACTGCATTTTCAATTAGCCTAATGATAAAGCATAGTGTATAAATACCACTAGTGCTATTTGAAGGATATGGTCACCTGGTTGCACTCGTCGACGAGAAGGACGCAGGGTTGTCCATCTCGGTGAATTCGGGTAAACTTCCTTGCAGAATACATAGCCTGAAGCACAGCAGCAATATCGTCTGTACAGGGAAGCAAAACACAAGATATTAGCCAATTATAGGTTATATTGAGGTTTTTTTTTACTTTAATTTCTGCCAGTGATTATATCGAGGACGTCAATAATTTCGTCGTTTCATGCAAGAAAACGATTGCCATGCACCGACTGTTTAATCCTTTGCATGAAGCAAAGAAATAAACAAATAGATGCTTCTCATACTGAAAGGTTAGGCAGTTGAAGAATATGGCATTTGAAAGTTTAATTGGAGGGGCAGCACGTTAGTGAGTTGAAAACTATTCGCTCTGAAAACCTGAATTATAGGGCAGAAACTAAAGAAACTGTTCTTTCACTGGCAGACCTATGTTCATTTCGAGAGGCCTTCATGATTTCTTTTGAAAGACAAAACAACATTCCTTTATTTTTGTTTGCTGGCACTTTACTCGTATTTTTGTTGTGACAGCATTGCACTTTACGACGCAGCACATGTATAGGAATCGCTGTGATTGTCATTATTTTCATCACTTCGTTTATTTACATATTTGTCAATTTTTCAGCATCAGCAAATTCTCATTTTCGTTTTTCGGAAACAACGAATGACACCGACACCGACACCGGAGTAAATGCGAAACGATTTCGTTCACACTGTGCCCTTAATAGAACGCAAGAAAGCACAGAAAAATATGGCGAGAGAGGATTGGGGGCGAGACCGTTGCTCCATGCTAGGATTGTGATATCGCCGTGCAATTCTTACACTTTTACGGAAGTGACTATGCATCACTCGCACGTACTGGACATACAATAAAGCAAGATACAGAACAAGTAGTGTCATTCGGCACCAACTGTCCCCACCAGAGCACTCGATAAAAATTTATTTCTATGAAATATTTTGAGAAAATTACACACATATGGACAATAGTTTCAAAGTACTTTCTCGAGATATTTTGAGCGGCAAAAGCTTTTCCCGCCCGTGACCACCCTTTACAATTCACGAAATGATGGAAAACAGGTATGAATGGAATTTCCTTTATTTGACTGTTTCGCGCATTATTTCAATACTTGCTTTTTTACGTTTTTTAAAGCATGCTGGTACTATAAAACAGTTCCTTATCATTGCTTAAAAATTTGCACTCTTCAGAGTGTACCAAAAAATAAGCAAATTGTAGTGTTTCGAAAATTTTGCTGCGAAACACGACCCTTATTAGAATGCGTAAATAACTTTTTTTAGCTCCAGGTAACATTTATTATTTACATATACGTTTGTTTTGTCAGGTTGTGACACGTAGACTCTATAATGAATCTCTAAACTTGGCGAAAACGCCACTTCAGTCTAATTTGTGACGTCTGTAGCACCCTAAGGTGGTAATCGTAGCCATTTTGTTCACAAAAACTATAATCTAAGCCATTTTTGTTTAGTGAAAGAAACATTCTTGAAGTTTATTCAACCATCATTACCAGTGAGGTTATAATAAACAGAGGTAAGGAAATAGCAATGCGAAGTAACTGTACGTCAGTACGCTCCCAATGATGTATCGTGTTACTTATTCCATTAGCACAAAGCACAGGCGGCGGCTGACGACTACGCCATATAAGAATCTGGGCCCGGATTCACAAAACTGACTTACGAAAACATTTTTGCGCAAGAGAAATTTTGTTGCGTAAGTCGATTCACGAAACGAAAAAACGTCGTGAGAGGCCATAGTTGTCACATCGGCCACTGCAAATAAAGCGCGCTGTGACTGCCCGGGAACATGTCAGCGATGGTGATGCAGTTGCTATATTTGCTTACGTCACTGAAAAGTGCTCGTAAGTGGATTCACGAAGCGAAATTGTGCGTAAAAACAGCATGGCTGAGAGAAAATCCCAAGAGTGGTCCGGACCACTCTTAGGAACAATGTGGCTACTTAGAACCTGCTGCCGCAGCGGTATACTTTGGTGCCCTGGCTGGTTTTCAGTTAATTCACGCCCATTAAGGGCTGCCTGATGACTGCTGGTGCGTTTTTATTTCTTTCGGCGCTTCGAGCTTCACGTGTTGTTTCCCTTGTACGCAGTGGATGGTGTTGACAAACACCACCGTCCAATAAGTTCGAAGTCGCAGTAATTGAAGAATTCTATTGGGCGTCAATGGCATAAAACTACGCATGTAAAGATTTGTGGTTGGATGAAAACCAATGTGATACGTGAATGGTCGGTGCATTCGAACGTGACATGACATAGGATCAACCTTATTTGTTATGTTGTTGTGTTGCGCCCCATCTCATCCAATGAAAAGTGCGACTCGAGATCCTTGCCTCATTGGTGGAAATTACAACCAAAGAGGTTAATGGGAGCACATTCTTTGCACGCTATTTGAAATAAAAATGAGAGGAAGTTTTCAGTGAGTGGTTCATAAAGTTTGTGCTCAAGTGTACTTTCATTGCCTCTAACTGTCCAATGGTTGCGATCTCTGAAATACAGCTGTCGATACACTTTGGGACGATCTGGAACAAAGCGTACTTTGTAAACCAAAGCCTATTAGGGGTGCGCGTGATTACGCATGGAACTACAAACAAATCATGCATCTTCACCCTCACTGTTCAGACACCGATATGGACCATGATAATATGGCAAGCAATCGGAATAAAATGACCCTAGTAACTTAGTATGACACCGAAAATATGCAAACCCTCACGATTCTGGAGCAAACCTTGGCTGAATTCATCCCTGCGTCAATTACCAGCCATTTAACTTGGCGCACGAACATCATTCAAAGGTAGAGCGAGCCACTGACATGTATTTTGTGCGACGCAGCGGCCACTTAACCTGAGAATAATAGCGTTGCGAAGGCGAATCCCCTGTCGCATGCTCTGATCAAAGCAGACGGCAAACGCGAGCAGACGACGGCTTGGCCGACAGGCACAGCTTGTGATTGGTTGTGAAGCAATACCCTCTACATCAGCTCACTCCGTGACGTTGCCAAAACACTTCTTTCATCTGGCACGCCTGTCCTGTTCGTCATATCACCCCCCTCGCACTTAAGAGAAATTTTTTTCACGCCGTGAAAATAGTGCACGTACTTTCTAAGAGCTCTCTTACGTGCGGTGCAGTTGTCGAAAACAACATGGCGTCGTAAACAGAGCATATCGGTCGGTGCGACTTTCAGCAAATGCTTCTCGCACGAGTTACTTCAGCGTTTGACCGGATGTGTTGCGTTTACAGCAGCTCTTTCAGTGCGTGTGAGCAGTGCGGAAAGCTGTGGCAGTGCAATGGTGTACGGTGAAGCGCAGCGAAGCCTGTGCGTCGGTGTGGTTATCAAGCGGGGATCGGCGTCGATGTATCGACGGCAACTAGCACTCGAGAAGCCTGCAATGTGTGTTTGTGTGCCGGTAACAGTTCGTTCGCTTGACTTTCCAGTCTCTCAGTTGAGTGCTGTGCGACATTTCGGATTGACAGCGTTTTGACACGTTACTTGAGTGACCCCAAGTACGTACGGAAACGTATGGACTACGCGCTCGGTTCTTGCTTCGCCACTAGTTAGCCCGTACCCTTCTATTTACTTGAGAGCAATGTACTGTTCGGGAGTGAAACGATGTTCGTTGTGAACAGTGGTGCTGTGTTGACGTTCCAAGACTTGCGAACAAGCTGTGCTTGTGTGACCGAAAATTGAAAGACAGCGTTGATAACTGTTTTGCCCGGCTAAGTTGTGGTGGGGCAGCTTGGCGCTTTTGTTTATTAAGTCGTCACTTCTCCTTTTTGTGATAACCATAGTCCTGGCGCTGTGATGTGATCAACCAAAACTGCGAGATGCTACATTCTGTTGTGGATCGTGTTACTTTGGAAGCGCGCCTAGACTGTTCTTCGGTAACAACTTGAGAGTTCTATGTGGCAGCGAGAGCCCGTGAACGTCAAGCTTGCCTTCGGCCCCCAGAAAAAGCAAAGATTTCACCGGTGCCTTGCTTTGGATCAAGTTGTGGGCCAATATCGCCTAACTACAGGTTTCCGAGTTCGTCTGGCCATCGTTTTTCACGGCACTAGAGCCTTGACAACAGCCGGTCATGGCCAGTTCTTACACTTTATCAATGGACGTGCACGCCTGGCCAGCCCTTCATTGCTGTCATTGGCAGCTTCCAGTCTGCAGATGCCCTTTGCCTGTTGACCGTACTTGGTTCCTCATGACACCGACGGCTACTAAATGCTGCCATCAGTGAGTTCACCTTGCAGAACTAAATTTCAACAGTACTATAATTCACGCAGTTCTATAACGTGTGCAAGCTTTCAAGCCCATCAGATGTAATGTTTCTCTATGGTAAGTTGAAGCATGAAAAATATACTACTACTGTTATATACATACATATATTATGGAGCAAATACATAAAAAGATTTTGTGATTTGATACAAGTGAGCTCTTGTGTGATTATGAGGTTGGGCCTGTCGATTGACCACGTTTGATAGTTGGAAAGTTATTGTGAATTTATTTTTCAGAAGCCAGGTTGCACTTAAAAAATTTATGTTATTTTGGAAAGTTAGTTCTATAGACGATTACCACTGTGCTAGTACTATACTTCAGTAGGACATATATATTGCGGTACGTAAATTTTACATGAGGCTTCACTTTATTTCAAAGTGATTATAGCAGATTGTGGTCACATTAACGAAGTGATAGCTTCCTCAAATAAGTATTAGAAGTGAGTGCTTTAATGATTGTTTTTAAATATCTCGTTTTTGGCTCTTCACAGATCGCAGAGATTGGTTTGTTAAGGTCCTGTGATTCATCGGTTGAACATTCTGGCACATCAATCCTCATCATTACTTGGAGCACCTGTACAAAAATAGGAAGGACGCGTTCTCCCTAACTATGCAAGCCTATGTCACTGCTGGGACTGTTATCATTCAGCGGATGGGGCGTGCAAGCATGCATGGCAGCCTCATCTGGAAGGACTGCGATCTGCTTGGGAGCTTCGAGCGCACAAAACTGCCTAACGGCTGGCTGCAAGAATAGTTTTTCTTTAATACATACGATTACGTGAACACCACTTACTGTGCACAAATTGAAAACCCAAGCATGTTTGCTTTCAGTGGATACCTGTAATATTCTTACACATTATTCTTATTCAACATTTATAGAACTATATTGCAAGATAATTGAGAATGTTGAAAGCTGAAAGCCTGCAGCTTATGAATGAAACTCCAATAATCTGAGGCTCAAAAGCTTGTGCTTTGAAACGAGCACAAATACTTTGATTCCTTATTGAGCTCTCGAGCTTGTGACTCCCTCTGTGGATCAAGTGCTCTGGAAGGAAATAGCAAGTGGGTGAAAATTGCCTGGCTGTTCACAACTTGTAAGGAGAAAGACCTATTGAAGAAGCTGCAGATGACATAGGGCCAGTAACTGCATCTTTTACCTAATGTAGCTTTTTCTCTCTCAGTGCTGTTGCTTATGTTTCAGCCGAACATGTTCACCACGATTGCATAGTGATATATATTTTTCTACAAATTGTACCTGACATAAGTATGCATTGTTGATCTCTAAAGGTGACGTTCAGTGTGTTTCAAAGCCATGGCTTCTCATTTCTCTGTCTGTGGCTAGCCTATTTCAGCAGCAGAGCGATGCAGCTAGCACACATGCAATCCAAGTGATGGAGCGCTCCTTTGGTGTTCTGTGCAGGACGCAGCATATCCATCCGGCAAGACACTGGTATCAACAATAATGGTGAGTGTTGGTGGCACCTGTAGGAGCCCGTTGTGTTTGTTGCGTATGATTATTTCCCCTGATGAAGTGCATTTTTGAAAGGTTTTCTTCATTTAGAATAATAGATGTTAGCAACAAGCACACTCATAATCCACAAGTTCTTTGTGTCTTCTAGACTGCCCATTTGCTCCTATACGCAGTACGGTGAGCTGGCTATGTTAGACAGCCTTAATGTTAGGAACATTGGCTGTTGCGTTGTAATGCAGTCTAACTTGTATTTCTTAGTGAACTTATTTGTGGTCTGCTTCTCGCACCTAGTGTAAAGTCAAAATAGAAAAAAAATTATTGGCTTTTTATGTCTGGCAGAAGTTTCATGCCTTCATCTATAACATTGTAGTTTTGCTCTTGTATCATATTAAATATATTTTCAGTCTTCACTGTTTGTGTGTGTGTGTGTGTTGAGGCTTGTCATTGGCTTCTGAAAATACAATATCTGTAAATATGAGCACATAATTGACAACTATACACTCTTGCATGTAGCATGGTTGTAACAATGATCTGTATTTTTCTAAGTTCCAGCAGTAACAAGGGGTTTGGTGATCCACGGTCATGTACAGTGTATCAAGAACAGAGCACAGAAGACCAACAAGTATAAAGGGACTGCCAGTGACGGTTCTCCTGCTCAAAGTTTACAACAGCAGAAAGAGCACATTGTGATGTCAGGAGCAGCTGCTGCTTAACTTTTTAGCAGTGCATTATTCAGCAGTTCATTTGCTTGCATTCAAAATTATTTAAATTTTGCATGGAAGATACCAAACTATGACACTAATTTAAAGGCTGCTGTAGTATTAGTGGGCAAATATTTTTGAGCTGAAGTTTTTAACATGTGTGTTAAGCGCCTGCGCGCCTCTACATTTACATGCCAGAAATCACAGCATCCATGGTCGCCAATGGTAACTGTGTCTGCATTCTTTGTAGTACAAGAAGTAAAGCCATGGATGCAGTAATCATGTACTTAGTCGATGTAATCCTTCAGTGTACACTCATTTGTATAGCACCAATGATGCCATGAGTGTATAAGCTCTGTGAAGTGAATCTATGTGGATTATTTTATTTGGAAGGAAGAGGATCATCACTACTCCTAGTATATCTTAACAGTGGATTTTAGTGCTTGGGTATTATCCCACTGCCTGTCCGTCCTTCAACAGTCTACTTATCTACTGTGTAAGTGTAACTTTTTAAATGTGTACTTTGCTCGGATAGGTTTGTTCGTAATGTAATGCAAGTGACTTATCATCTATGCAGCTCTACTCAGACTAGAAATAAAAGTACTTATTTTTATATTAGCTATACCATGCATTCACTTGTGTTTTTCTAGGTCCCGGTACAATTGTTTAGCCCTACAAAAGTGCTGGTATACTCTAATATTGAATCTGGCATCTTAAAATAGTTTGTTAGTGGAAGTAAGAATGTGTTTACAATCAATATTACTATCCTCAGATGAACTATGAAAACTCTGTGGAAATTTATTTACATTTTTTGAACTTTGTGAAGGCAAATGTTGTTATGTTCTTTTATTGTGGTCCCTTTTTCATGCAAATGACACATAATTACTTTGCAGTGGCATAGTATTAGTTGTTATTTTACACATACGTGCTGAGCAACATCGCAGTTGAGGCCAGCAGCAAGACATACATGCAGTGCACTGGAGCATCACCTCACATAGTGTACAGTCTTTGCCCACCAGTAAACTCAATATTTTTCAAGCAGACTAATAGACAGCTGTATGGGAACTGTGTTGATGTGCAAACTTTGAAGTCTTCTTGAGGAGTGTTTTTCATCATTTTTGTCCAAGTGAAGTAGCTACCCAAGGCCACAACTGGTGGGAATGTGGTGGTTTCCTCTCTCCAAAAGCACTCTTACCAGCTGCCTCAGTGTTAGCATGGGGTGAATTCACGAACTGGAAAAATAATTGGTCTTTGTTTTCTTGGCCGAAAGAGTCGCTTCCACCGTTGAGCCACCACGACGCGCAAGAATAGAAACTTTTAGCTAAATAAAGTTGATTCTACTTTTGAGAAGTGTTTTGGGGAAACGAAATGGCACCTATAGCTGTCAATATAAACACTGTTTGCACCAAGGAGCTTAGTAGCTTATAATTGTATTATTCATGTTTTCTCTAGAATTTACTCGTGCTGTGCCAACTTTCAGCCCAAGTGTCCTAACATGCTTTGTTAGTGGGTTGTGAATGAGCCAAGCTATGTAAATAAACAGAGTGATATTGCAGACATGTACAAAATATTGATGCACAGCCCTTTTCTTTAGCATGATATTGTCAAGGGCTTTATTCTTGTGTTTTTTATAAAAACTGCTTGTCACTGGGCAGCAGCAGAAAACTATGCATCAAGCTTTTGCGAGATAATTCGAGAAACACTGTGTTCAGGCATAACAGTGCCGGTGGATATCTGTCGTAAGTTACTTTCTGTAGTATATTCAAAATGAGTGTATTAGAATTATTGTTTTATAGCCATTCATTTTAATATTTACACCTGAGTGTATGTATGTATGTATGTATGTATGGGTGTACATATGTATATGTGTGTGTGCGTATATGTATTTATGTATGTATGTATGTATGTATGTATGTATGTATGTATGTATGTATGTATGTATGTATGTATGTATGTATGTATATATGTATGTATGTATGTATGTATCTTTTAAATGAGAATCCGTTTATCATTGGTGAGTAAGTTTGGTAATGATTTGGCTGAATTTGTTTCTAGTTATTTCTCTTTTGAGCCATGATACATTTCAATTTGTTTTGTACTGCATAAAAATAAATGTAACCTTACACAGAATATGTGTGTTCGAAGAAGTTTCATTTACCAACCTACAGTCATGGGCAAGAAATTGGGTAAAATGGAACGAAACTGCGAAGATTAGTTTCGAGCATAGCTACTCTACATGGCATATCTCGTACACATTGCGTTGGTTGAATAAGTCGATTTCAACCTTTCAATTTTAATCAGAATAAGCAAGCTATCACCCGTGGTTGTATATGTGTGTGATATTTATGCATACTGTGATACCGGTTCGCAAATACAATTAAGGTCACAAACCTAGTCAAGCTGAATACACGATTTTTGTCCATGCACCTTTCATCTGCACTGGAACTGTTGTTAATAAAAAATAAACTTCAGTTTAGAAATCTATTCTAATAGCCAAAAGCGGGGTATCTCTTTATCACACAAATCAAATTGCCATTGTTCTGTTCCATTCTGGACAATATGGGACCCTCTCAGCAGAACTCGATTAACTGCTATAGTTCATTTTAACCATTGACAGCGACATTACACTGAAGCGTGCAGCATGACAAATAGCGGGAGAGAAGACACAAACTAATCACTCTGTTTGCATCAGCTCTAACTGTCCGTGCTCTTTGGTCTTGCTGCATGTGAAGATGCCCACCAAATTAGCACGAAAGCGTGTCCCTACAAAGGCAGTCAACTTGGCTGCAAGCAGTTAGCTCACTGCATGTGTAGATTTTCTTCAAAACACCGTGAAGACTGATTGCTGGTCGAATATCCAAACACGTGAAAAGTAATATACCAGGTATGATATTGGTATTTCAGCACTGGACACTTTTGCGATAAGAGAGGATGGAGGAGAAAATTATGAACCCTGAATTGTTTAATTTTTGAAGGAGCACAGTACAGCGCTTTTGGGTCAAAAGGGGAGTGAAAGAAGCAAGTGCGAAAGCCTACTTCTCAAAAACTTAGTACCCGCCACCACGCATAATGGCAGGCCGGGCAACCTCTTGAAAAAAAAAAGTGCTCAGTGATTCTGCGAATTGAACCAAGTACCTCCTAGATTGCAGTTGAGCGCTGTAACCGCTCGTCCACTGCAGCAGTGCTTGTGTTCGCCTTATTGCTGATATATCGTCATTCCTTCGAATGAAGCCAAATGCAAAAACGTCCCGTGAAACTTTGTCAAAAATAGAAAAAATAGTTAGAATGCGTTTTCCCAAGGTTACTAGAAGATAGAAACCACCACGTGTGATTGTATAACCGTGCGCTATTTATTCTTGTACATTACTGTCATGACGTTGGGATAGCCGGCTCTAACGTACGCTACCTTCTCATAGTTTTCCGAATATAGATAAGAAAATAAAAATATATATCGGCCTGTGACAACGCTAATCAACTATTATGAGTTCACTGTCACTAGTGTCACTTTCACTAGATAAATGCTCAGTTTGCTTTCATTATCGTTATTTAGGAAAGTTTTGGCTCATTAACTCAACTCTCTTAATTAGCATTGATTCTCACACGTAAGGACAGTCACACTTCATCTCGCTTTCTGAGTGGCTGTCACTCTCATATAACGCGTACTTCACTTTTTTATGCTCTCCGAGAATCTGACCCTGTTTTGCGGAGACTTTCCCTGACGTCTGCTGGGCCAGAAAATTGTCTTTATTATCTATCAATTTCAAGCTTTCGCGAAGCCGAAACGAGAGTCTCTCTCTCTCTTTTCATCCTTTCCGTACGTGTGATAACGTCTCTCGACCTCAAGACTCGTGTACACGTCCCTTGCTTTGCGCACTCAAACAACGCTGGGCGAAATATTTGCACCGTGTTTTGTGAAAAGCATTAGCACTGAGACACCTCCCGACGAGTCTCCCTCATTTTACGTAGACATTACCTAAGCGTAAGCGTATGCACGTTCTCGCATTCCGGCTTTATAAAAATGCTGCGGTGCATGGAACCAGCGAAATTGCGCTCACAATTTCATTTGATTACTGCTGTTATCTATTTCCGCACAATTCGTCTGCAGGCACCAAAGTCGCTCATGTGTCTTGTAATAAGAATATTGTAACAAAGGCTACCTTTGACTATAGGTACAAAACACCCTTACGTTCACCACTATACCGTGCTAGATTGCACCGAATTAGTTAAGTAGCAGCGCAGCTTCAATGAAATGTAAGGTAACTGGTCGCTTTAAATAGGGGAAGACATTCGAGGCACATTTTCAAACATTGCATGCATCGATTTATGTGTGGTTTCATTTATGTGGTACACCTGGAGTGTTGTTTACTTGTACTTGGCGAGATAGTGCATGGATTGCTCGATGACTTAAGGCCATCGAGCAATTTCGTTTTTAGCTACAGTCGTTGATGAAAGGTGAGTGCTTGGCTTTGCACAGCCCGCCAAAACGCCTATTACAACGTACGCGGCATCCCGTAAGCGCTGTAGCAGACGCTCGCGGAATTGAAACTTAGATGCAGGAAATCATTGGCTGTCATCGTATACTCTCGATGCTAGACGCTTTGCGTGCTACCTTGATATTATCGGCACACACTTCTTTCTTTCCTTGTCGTTTCATCAGCTATCATGTGTCCTCCTTGCCCTCTTAAGTGCCGAATAAGTTAAATTCCAACCCGCGCTATAGTAATCCCTCCAGATAAAAGAACTTTTGGCTAAGAAAATGCGTAGCCAAAGAGAAAGCTTTGTGAATTCGGCCCCTGATGTTATCTCGTGATAGCTGTGAGTCAGGGCATGTTACCAGGCTGATGAATCCTACTTTAATCAATATCTGTTGCCAGCAGCCACCCAAACAAGCTGAGAAAAAGCAGCTTAGCATACTCTGTCGTGACATATGGACGCCGTGCGGTAGGCGCGAATGCGCAGGACGTCTTCTCATCGTGCGCCGTTTGAGGAATACACAGGTGAATTTTGTGTGAACCAGCTTGTGCGATGGTGCGAAAGGGTCATGAGCGCGGTTATTGACTACGATGACGCCCCCTTCGCACAATCCATATGGACGTTGTGACATCTTTTTTTTTTACGTCAATGGAGTCTCAGCCACATGCAATAAATGTAACGCGATTCATTATTTGGAGCGTAGTGACGTAAATCATTTGCAATGTTATATCTTTACCTCAATATGTGGTATACAAGATAGAGTACTAATAAGCTGAACATTAAACCATACTTTGCAAGTGCACTACCACTTAATTATGCAGCGAATTCAGTTGGTTTGTATTGCCCCCAAAAGAATACAATGGAATAACGCGTATAATCTTCAAAAAAGTCTTTCTCCAATAATACAAAAAATGACTTCGAATAAACTTTCTGTGAACAAAGTTGCAATGATTGTCAATCTTATTCGTTTTTGACCAGATTTTTTTTTTTGTGGAGCACCTAAGACTGCTACAGACGTCTCAACTTAGACCAAAGTGGCGTTTTCGCCAAGTTCAAAGTTTTATTTTAAGCGCTATGTGCCACACACCGTGAAAACAAAAATGTTTGTACATAGTAAATTTTACAAAGAGCTTCATGAAAATGATTTATTCATTCTATTGAAGGTCTTTTATTGTAGCGAAATTCTGGAAAACACAATGATTTGCTTAGTTTTTGTGTGGGCTTTGAAGATTTTGAAGCTATGATGAGGAACTGTCTTATGTAGTACGAGCACGTTGCTCTAAAAACGCCCATAAGCAAGTATTGAAATAATGTGCGAAACAGTGAATTTATGGGAATTTTTTTATTCCTAGTTTTCCGCCATTTCTTGAATTTCAAATGGCGGCCGCGGTACGCAAAACTGTTTTGACGCTGCCAATATCTTGGAAAAAATTTTTAGGGTTAATGCATATGTGTGTTATTTTCTCAAACCATTTGACATAAATTAATTGTTGGTGAGCGCACGGTTGGGATAGTTGGCATGCAATTACTCGATATAAGTAAGCGCGGATGCGTACCCATGGAGAGAAGCCTGACGAAAACAGTATGAAGACTGTTAAGGTTTATTCTATCACTCCTGCGCAGCGTGGCAACGCTATTCTTCTGATCCAAGGCAGACTAATTGGCACCAAACTGCGCTGTTTACCAATCGCTGTTTTTTTTTTTTGGTTTATAAAAGCGTGTAGCCCACCTACGCGATAAAAAATCCGCATGCACACTGTGACGGGCCCTATTCATTTTGTACTACACCGCTGAGTGGCATTTGTTGGGGAAAATGGGCGACCAGTGAAGCGTCGACCTGTGTAGTACAGTGGCTACAGTGTTTCGCTCCTCACACGAAAGGTCCGTCTCGGCCGAAGCGGTCACATTTCAATGCAGGCGAAATGCCAGGTGCCTGTTTAGGTAAGGGTGCGATGTCAGTTCCAAGGAAACGAACACCACATCATCAAAACTTTAAGAGCTCAACGTGTCTCATATTCATGGCGCGGTTTCAGCTCGTAAACGTCCACATACTATACTAGGCAGAGAGCTATGATAATGAGAAGTCTAGATGTGCCAGAATTAATTGTTGGTTTCATCATTATGTATATGCTTGTGGGAGAGTTTACAAGTTCTCAACACGCCGAAAAGATGTCCTGGTAAATACTAACCATAGCCCCAAAGGTTGCTTCAAATATTGAATTTCTTACTTTCATAATACCAACATTACCACTGGAATAAGACGTGTATTGTAATAAGTTTCCTGCCTATACAACACGACACAATCAGTGATTTTAAATGCGACGCATTTCTAAGCAAACTTCGGCGACTTTGAGCGTATCTATCTATCTATCTATCTATCTATCTATCTATCTATCTATCTATCTATCTATCTATCTATCTATCTATCTATCTATCTATCTATCTATCTATCTATCTATCTATCTCGCCGCATACGACTTGTAGCTCTCCTGGCCGTTTCGATAATGGGATCGATACCAAACTTGGTATCACATAACATGACTGTATGAAGAACGTATTAGACTAGTCATAACAAGAACAACATGACATGTATGTCATGAATGTCATGATTTATATTTCATGGTGTTGCAGCTCTTGCAGTGGTTTCCTTCACATTGCATGCTGCAAAACTGGTATGGTATGACATGATTACAAGACGAACACAAGCGACAGACCCTAACATGAAAATCATGACATGCATGTCATGTAACAACATGACTACGTTCCACGCTCATGATGCGCTCATGGCTATTTCGCTAGCGTCACATATACCAAACTTCGTATTACGGTACGTGAATAGATGACGAAGGTATGCGACTAGTGCAAACACAATAAACATGAGATGCGTGTCACGTAACAACATGACTACATGGCACGCTCATGATGCATTCACGGCCGTTTCGCTAGCTTTTCATGTACCAAACTCGGTATTACGCGACGGCAGTGGATGACGAAAGTATGTGACTGGTGCAAACATGATAATCGTCAGATGCGTGTCATGTAAGAACATTACTACTTGTCATGTGACAACATGACTATGCCAATACATTTTGACGTGACGCCATGCGCGTGCTCGCCGGCGTTCATTTCGTCGCGTCACGCCAGCGTTGCGACGCCAGGCGCTGGACCTGCCATATACTCGCAGGCGCCGCCGTGCTGCGTTGCTTTGACGCATGCTCATTTCAGTGCGTCCGGCGTGCCTCTGTCGCAGAAAGAGGTAGACGCAGTGCAGTCTAGGTAAGCATCGGCGCGAAATTCAGCATGTCGCAGTTCGCACTGGTTGCCGTCGCGCCGCGCTGACGTACGCTGGTAACGCCGGTTGCGCCTGGCGTCAGACTATAATTGCTCGCGTTTTACTAACGAAGCGTCATTGTGCCCAGCGTGTGCGAGCGTCAACGCTACGTTGGAGTATATTGGGTCCTTCACGATGTGCTCGTGGCCGTTTCGCTCGCTCCACATATACCAAGTTTGGTGTTACGTGACGTCCATGTATGACAAAGGTATACGACTGGTGCAAACATGATAATCCTGAAACGAGTGTCGTCTAAGAACATGACAACATACCACGATCATAGCGTGCTCGCGTCCGTTTCGCTAGCTCCACATACACTAAATTTAGTATCACGTGATGTGAATAGATGACGAAAGCAAACAACACATCAAAACATGATAATTATGACACGGAAGTCATGTACGTCATAATAAACCTCCGCCTCGTAACGTTGTGCTGATTTGAAAGTGACACATAACCAATTTCATTCGTGCTTCGCATATAATCGATTCCAGCTGTGCGTGGGATCTGCCAATTTTTTTTTTTCATTTCGAAACAATGAGAGTTAGATAGGGCCAAATTTCTATAGGACTGAGTTGCCGCAAATAGACGTACCTCTTGGTGAGGTTCCTGTCGATTCAGCAATT